>NW_026776563.1:67500-278297 GCF_030936135.1 Gavia stellata
TCTCTATCTTCTTTTCTATCTTCATCATCATCTTCTCTCTTCTTATTTTCAATCTTCTCTTCTTCTTCTCTATCTTCTTATCTTCTTCTCTATCATCTTCTTCATTTTCATCTTCTTCGTCTTCATCTTCATCTTCTTCATCTCTATCTTCTTCATATTCTTCATCGCTATCTTCTTCTTCATCTTCTTCATCTCTGTCTTCTTCTGTATCTTCTTCTTTCGCTTCTCTTCTGCTTCTCTATCTTCTTTCGCTTCTCTTCTGCTTCTCTATCTTCTTCTTCTCTATCTTCTTTTCTATCTTCATCATCTTCTCTTATTTTCTATCCTCTTCTTCTCTCTTATCTTGTTCTCTATCATCTTCTTCATTTTCATCTTCTTCATCTTCATCTTCTTCTTCTTCTCTATCTTTTCTAAATTCTTCTTCATTTTTATCTTCTTCATCTTCTCTATCTTCTTCTTCTCTATCTTCTTTTCTATCTTCATCATCAACTTCTCTTCTTATTTTCTATCTTCTTCTCTTCTTCTCTTCTTCTCTATCTTCTTATCTTCTTCGCTATCTTCTTCTTCATTTTCATCTTCTTCGTCTTCATCTTCTTCATCTTCTTCATCTCTATCTTCTTCTTCATCTTCTTCCGCTTCTCTATCTTCTTCTTCTTCTTCTTCCGCTTCTCTATCTTCTTCTTCTACTTCTTCTTCTTTAACAGCTTCTTCTTCTTCATCTTCTTCTTCTTCTTCTTCTTCTTCTCTATCTTCTTATTCTTCTTCTCTATCTTCTTCTTCTCTATCTTTTCTAACTTCTTCTTCTTCATTTTCAACTTCTTCATCATCTTCTCTATCTTCTTCTTCTCTATCTTCTTTTCTATCTTCATCATCAACTTCATCTTCTTCTCTTATTATTTTCTTTCTTCTCTATCTTCTTATCTTCTTCTCTATCTTCTTCATTTTCATCTTTTTCGTCTTCATCTTCATCTTCTTCATCTCTATCTTCTTCTGTATCTTCTTTCGCTTCTCTTCTTCTGCTTCTCTATATTCTTCTTCAATTTCATCTTCTTCATCTTTTTCATCTTCTTCTCTATTTTCTTCTTTTCTATCTTCTTCTTCTTGTTCTTCGTCTTCTTCTCCTTCTTCATCTTCTTCATCTTCTTCTCTATCTTCTTCTCTATCTTATGTTCTTCTCTATGTTCTTCTTCATTTTCATCTTCTTCATCTTCTTCTTCATCTCTATCTTCTTCTTCTCTATCTTCTTCTTCTCTATCTTCTTCTTCTTCTTCTTCTTCTTCTTCTTCTTCTTCTTCTCTAACTTCTTGTTATTATTAATATTCTTCACCTTCATCTTCTCTATCTTCTCCTTCTTCTTCTTCCGCTTCTCTATCTTCTTCTTCTACTTCTTCTTCTTTAACAGCTTCTTCTTCTTCATCTTCTTCTTCTTCTTCTCTATCTTCTTCTTCTTCTTCTCTATCTTCTTCTTCTCTATCTTTTCTAACTTCTTCTTCTTCATTTTCATCTTCTTCATCTTCATCTTCTTCATCTTCTTCTTCTCTATCTTCTTTTCTATCTTCATCATCAACTTCATCTTCTTCTCTTATTATTTTCTATCTTCTTCTCTTCTTCTTCTCTATCTTCTTATTTCTTCTCTATCTCCTTCATTTTCATCTTCTTTGTCTTCATCTTCATCTTCTTCATCTCTATCTTCTTCTTCTGTATCTTCTTTCGCTTCTCTTCTTCTGCTTCTCTATATTCTTCTTCATCTTCTTCATCTTCATCTTTTTCATCTTCTCTATTTTCTTCTTTTCTATCTTCTTCTTGTTCTTCGTCTTCTTCTTCTCCTTCTTCATCTTCTTCTTCATCTTCTTCTTCTCTATCTTCTTCTCTATCTTATGTTATTCTCTATGTTCTTCTTCATTTTCATGTTCTTCATCTTCTTCATCTTCTTCATCTCTATCTTCTTCTCTATCTTCTTCTTCTCTATCTTCTTCTTCTTCTTCTTCTTCTTCTCTAACTTCTTGTTATTATTCATATTCTTCACCTTCATCTTCTCTATCTTCTCCTTCTTCTTCTTCCGCTTCTCTATCTTCTTCTTCTACTTCTTCTTCTTTAACAGCTTCTTCTTCATCATCTTCTTCTTCTTCTTCTTCTCTATCTTCTTCTTCTTCTTCTCTATCTTCTTCTTCTCTATCTTTTCTAACTTCTTCTTCTTCATTTTCATCTTCTTCATCTTCTCTATCTTCTTCTTCTCTATCTTCTTTTCTATCTTCATCATCAACTTCATCTTCTTCTCTTATTATTTTCTATCTTCTTCTCTTCTTCTTCTCTATCTTCTTATCTTCTTCTCTATCTTCTTCATTTTCATCTTCTTCGTCTTCATCTTCATCTTCTTCATCTCTATCTTCTTCTTCTGTATCTTCTTTCGCTTCTCTTCTTCTGCTTCTCTATATTCTTCTTCAATTTCATCTTCTTCATCTTCATCTTTTTCATCTTCTTCTCTATTTTCTTCTTTTCTATCTTCTTCTTCTTCTTGTTCTTCGTCTTCTTCTTCTCCTTCTTCATCTTCTTCTTCATCTTCTTCTTCTCTATCTTCTTCTCTATCTTATGTTCTTCTCTATGTTCTTCTTCATTTTCATCTTCTTCATCTTCTTCTTCATCTTCTTCATCTCTATCTTCTTCATCTCTATCTTCTTCATCTCTATCTTCTTCTTCTTCTTCTTCTCTATCTTCTTCTTCTTCTTCTTCTTCTTCTTCTTCTTCTTCTCTAACTTCTTGTTATTATTCATATTCTTCACCTTCATCTTCTCTATCTTCTCCTTCTTCTTCTTCTCTAACTTCTTCTTCTTCGTCTTGTCTATCTTCTTCTTCTTCTTCTTCCGCTTCTTCTTGTTCCTCTTCTTTATCTTCTTCTTCTACTTCTTCTTCGTCATCTTCTTCATCTTTATCTTCTTCTTCTTTATCTTCTCCTTCTCTATCTTCTTCCTCTCTATCTTCTTCTTCTTATCTTCTTCTTCTTCTTCTCTATAGTCTTCTTCTTCTTCTTCATCTTCTTCTTCTTCTTCATCTTCTCCATCTCTCTCTTCTTCTTCTCTCTCTTCTTCTCTGTCTTCTTTGTCTCTATCTTCTTCTTTTTCTATTTCTTCTCTATCTTCTTCTTCATCTTCTTCTTCATCATCTTCTTCATCATGTTCTTCATCTTTTTCATCTCTATCTTCTTCTTTTTCTTCTTCTTCATCTTCATCATCTTCTTCATCTCTATCTTCTTCTCTGTCTTCTTCTTCTATATCTTCGTCTTCTCTATCTTCTTCTTCTGTTCTATCATCTTCTTCGCTATGATCTTCTTCTCTTCTTCTGCTTCATCTTCTGCTTCATCTTCTTCATCTTCTTGTTCTCTTCTCTCTCTTCTTCTCTCTCTTCTTCTTCTCTATCTTCTTCTCTATCTTCTTCGTCTTCTCCTTCTCTATCTTCTTCTTCTTCTTCTTTTTGTTTTTCTTCTTCTTCTTCTTCTTCTTCTTCTTCTCTATCTTATTCTTCTCTATCATCTTCTTCTATTATTTTCTTCTTCTTCTTCTTCATCTTCTTCTCTATCTTATTCTTCTCTATCATCTTCTTCTATTATTTTCTTCTTCTTCTTCTTCTTCTTCATCTTCTTTTTCTTCTCTATCTTATTCTTTTCTATCATCTTCTATTATCTTCTTTTTCTTCATCTTCTTCTTCTTCTCTATCTTATTCTTCTACTATCATCTTCTTCTCTATCTTCTTCTTCTCTATCTTCTTCACCTTCTTTTCTATCTTTTTCGTCTTCTCTTTCTTCTCTATCTTCTTTTTCTTCTCTATCTTCTTCTTCTCTATCTTCTTCTTCTTCTCTATCTTCTCCTTCTCTATCTTGTTCTCCTTCTCCTTCTCCTTCTCCTTCTCCTTCTCCTTCTCCTTCTTCCTCTACCTCTTCCTCGTCTTCTTCTTCTCTAACTTCTTCTTCTTCTCCTTCTCTATCTTCTTCTTCTTCATATTCTTCACCTTCATTTTCTTCTCTATCTTCTTCTTTTTATTCTTCTTCTCTGTCTTCTACTTATTCTTCTTCTTCTCCTCTAACTTCTTCTTCTTCTTCTCTATCTTCTTCTTCTTCATATTCTTCACCTTCATTTTCTTCTCTATCTACTTCTTTTTGTTCTTCTTCTTCTTCTTCTTTTTCTTCTTCTTCTTCTTCTTCTTCTTCCGCTTCTCTATGTTCTTCTTCTCATTCTTGTTGTTGTTCTTCATCTTCTTCTTCTTCTCTATCTTCTTCTTCTTCTCTAAAAACTTCATCTTCTTCTTCTTCTCTAACATCTTCTTCTTCTTCTTCTCTAACTTCTTATTTTTCTCCTCTATCTTCTTCTTCTTTTTCATATTCTTCACCTTCATCTTCTTCTCTTTCTTCTTCTTCTTTTCTTCTTTTCTTCTTTTACTTTTTCTTCTTCCGCTTCTTTATCTTCTTCTTCTTCTTCTCCTTCTTATGTTCTTCTTGTTCTTCTTCTTCTTCTCTATCTTCTTCTCTATCTTCTTCTTTTTGTTCTTCTTCCCTATCTTCTTCTTCTTGTTCTTCTTCTCTGTTTTCTTCTTCGTTTTCTCTATCTTCCCTATCTTCTTCTTCTGCTTCTCCTTTTTATTCTGCCCCTTCTCCTTCTGCTTCTTCTTCTGCTTTTTCTTCTTCTCCTTCTGCTTCTTCTTCTTCTTCTTCTTCTTCTTCTTCTTCTTCTTCTTCTTCTTCTTCTTCTTCTTCTCTATCTTCTTCTTCTTCTTCTTCTCTAGCTTTTCTAATTTCTTCTTCATTTTCATCTTCTTCATCTTCATCTTCTCTATCTTCTTCTTCTCTATCTTCATCATCGACTTCATCTTCCTCATCTCTATCTTCATCTTCTTCATCTCTATCTTCGTCTTCTGAATCTTCTTCTTTCGCTTCTCCTTCTTCTTCTGCTTCTCTATCTCCTTCTTCTTCTTCTTCTCTTCTTCTCTATCTTCTCATGTTCTTCTCTATCTTCTTCTTCATTTTCATCTTCTTCATCTTCTTCATCTTCTTCACCTCTATCTTCTCCTTCTCTACCTTCTTCTTCTTCTTTTCTATCTTCTTCTCTTCTTCTTCTTCTTCTTCTTCCACTTCTTCTCTATGTTCTTAATCTTCAGCATCTCCTTCTCTATCTTCTTCTTCTTCTCTATCTTCTTTTTCTCTATCTTCTTCTAAATCTTCTCTATCCTCTTCTTCTCTGTCTTCATCTCCTTCTTCTCTATCTTCTTCCGCTTCTCTATCTTCTTCTTCTACTTCTTCTTCTTCTTCATCATCTTCTTCTTCTTCTTCTTCTCTATCTTCTTCTTCTTCTTCTCTATCTTCTTCTTCTCTATCTTTTCTAACTTCTTCATTTTCATCTTCTCTATCTTCTTCTCTATCTTCTTTTCTATCTTCATCATCAACTTCATCTTCTTCTCTTGTTATTTTCTATCTTCTTCATCTTCTTCATCTCTGTCTTCTTCTGTATCTTCTTCTTTCGCTTCTCTTCTTCTTCTGCTTCTCTATCTTCTTCTTCTTCTCTTTCTTCTTCTCTGTCTTCTTATGTTCTTCTCTATCTTCTTCCTCATTTTCATCTTCTTCATCTTCTTCATCTTCTTCATCTCTATCTTCTTCTTCTCTATCTTCTTCTTCTTCTTCTTCTTCTGCTTCTCTATCTTCTTCTTCTCTAACTTCTTCTTCTTGTTCTTCTTCTTATTCTCTAACTTCTTCTTCTTCTTCTCTAACTTCTTCTTCTTAACTTCTTCTTCTTCTACTTCTTCTCTAACTTCTTCTTCTTCTTCTTCTTAACTTCTTCTCTAACTTCTTCTTCTTCTTCTTAACTTCTTCTTCTTCTTCTCTAACTTCTTCTTCTCTAACTTCTTCTTCTCTAACTTCTTCTTCTTCTTCTGTAACTTCTTCTTCTTCTCTAACCTCTTCTTCTTCTTCTTCTTCTCTAACTTCTTCTTCTTCGTCTTGTCTATCTTCTACTACTTCTTCTTCTGCTTCTTCTTCTCTAACTTGTTCTTCTTCGTCTTCTCTATCTTCTTCTTCTTCTTCTTCTTCCGCTTCTTCTTCTTCTTCATATTCTTCATCTTCTACTTCTTCTCTATCTCTTCTTCTTCATCATTTTCTTCATTATCTTCTTCTAAATCTTCTCTGTCTTCTTCTTCATTATCTTCTTCTACTTCTCCTCTATCTTCTTCCGCTTCTCTATCTTCTCCTTCTTCTTCGTCTTCTTCCGCTTCTCTATCTTCTTCTTCTTCATTTACATCTTCTTCTTCTTCATCATCTTCTTCATATTCTTCATCTCTAACTTCTTCTTATCTTCTTCTTCTTCTTCTTCTTCTTTTTCTTCATCTTCTTCTTCATCTTCTTCTCTATCTTCTTTTTCTCTATCTTCTTCTTCTCTATCTTCTTCACCTCCTTCTTCTCTATCTTGTTCTTCTTCTCTGTCTTCTTTATCTTCTTTTTCTTCTCTATCTTCTTCTTCTTCTCGATCTTCTTCTTCTCCTTCTACTTCTTCTTCTCCTTCTACTTCTTCTTCTCCTTCTTCTTCTCCTTCTTCTTCCTCTTCCTCTTCTTCTTCTTCCTTTTCTTCTTCTTCTACTTCTTCCTCTTCTTCATCTTCTTCCTCTTCTTCATCTTTCTTCTACTTGGCTTCTTCTTCTCTTACCTTTCTGCTTCTTCTTCTTCTTCTTCTTCCTCTTCTTTTTTTTTTCTTCTGCTGCTTCTTCTTCTGCTGCCTCTTATTCTGCTTCTGCTGCTGCCTATTATTCTGCTGCTTCTGCTGCTGTTGCTTCTGCTTTCTCTGCTTCTTCTGCTGCTTCTGTTTCTTCTGCTGCTTATTCTGGTTCTTCTACTTCTTCTTCTGCTATTTCTGCTTCTTCTGCTTCTGCTTATTCTTTTGCTTCTTCTTCTTTTGCTGCTTCTTTTTCTTCTGCTTAGGTTTCTGCTGCTCCTGCTTCCTGTGCTACTTCTGCTTTGTCTGCTTCTATTTCCGCTGCTGCTTCATTTCTGCTTCTTCTTCTTTTTCTTCTGCTTCTGCTTGGGTATTTCCTTCTGCTTCTACTACTTCTGCTTCTTCTGCTTCTTCTTCTGCTTTTTCTGGTTCTCTTTTTTCTTCTTTTGCTTCTGCTTCTTCTGCTTCTGACTCAGATTCTTAGCTTCTTCTTCTTCTTCTTCTTCTTCTGTTTCTTTTGCTTCTGATTCTTCTGCTTCTGATTCTTCTACTACTTCTTTTCTTCTACTTCCGCTTCTCTTTCTTTTTCTTCTGCTTCTATTGTTCCTTCTGCTTCTGCTTCTTCTGCTTCTGCTCTTTTTGTGCTTCACCTTCTCCTTCTGTTTCTTCTGCTTCTTCTTCTGTTTCTGCTTCTTCTCCTTCTGCTTCTTTTACTTCTGCTTCTTCTGTTTCTGATTCTTCTGCTGCTTATTTTGTTTTTTCTTCTTCTTCTTCTGCTATTTCTGCTTCTTCTTTTTCTGCTTCCATCTTCTGCTTCCGCTTGTGTTTTGCCTTCTGCTTCTACTGCTTCTACTTCTGCTTCTTCCTCTGCCTTTTCTGATTCTGCTTCTGCTGCTTCTGCTTCTTTTTCTTCTCGTCCTACTTCTTCTTCTTGTTATTCTTCTTATTCTTCTTGTTCTGTTTCTTCTTTCCTTTTTCTTCTGCTTCTTCTGTTTCTGCTTCTTCTTTTCTGCTTTTTCTTTCTATGCTTCTTCTTCCATTTCTGTTTCCACCTCGGTTTCTGCTGCTTCTAGTACTTCTGCTTCTTCTGCTGATGCTTCTTCTGCTTCTGCTTCTGCTTCGCCTTCTACTTCTGCTTTTACTTCTGCTGCTTCTGATTCTTGTTCTTCTTCTGCTTCTTTTTCTTCTGATTCTGATTCTGTTTCTTCTGCTACTTCTGCTTCTTCTTCTGCTACTTCTTGTGATTCTTCTTCTCCTTCTACTTATTCCACTTCTGGCTCTGCTTTTTCTTCTTCTTCTTCTTCTTCTTCTCCTTCTTTCTTCTACTTCTGCTTCTTCTTCTTCCGATTCTGATTCTGTTTCTTCTGCTACTTCTGCTTCTTCTTCTGCTTCTTCTTCTGCTTCTACTGCTTTTGCTGCTTCTTCTGCTGCTGCTTCTTCTGTTTCTTCTGCTACTTCTGCTGCTTCTTCTTTTGCTTCCCCTTATGTTTCTTCTTCTACTACTGCTTCTGCTATTTCTGCTATTAATTCTTCTTGTGCTTCTGCTTCTTCTGCTTCTGCTTCAGATTCTTTGTTTCTGCTTCTTGTTCTGCTGCTTCTTATTATTTCTTTTGCTTCTGCTTCTTCTGCTTCTGATTCTTCTTCTGCTTCCTATTCTTCTGCTTCTTCTGTATCTTGTCCTTCTAATACTTCTAATACTACTTCTGCTTCTGCTTCTTCTGCTTCTTCTACTACTTCTGCTTCTTTTCTTCTCCTTCTGCATTTTCTTCTTCTGCTGCTTCTTTTTCGGCTTCTGCTTCTTGGGCTTCTGCTTCTTCTGCTTCCCCTTCTACTTTTTCCTCTGCTTCTCCCTTTTTTCTTCTTCTGCTCCTTCTACTACTTCTGCTTCTTCTGCTTCTGGTTCTGCTTCTTCTGCTTCTTCTGATTCTGAATCTTCTGCTTCTGCTTCTTCCGCTTCTTTTGCTTCTCCTTTTTCTGTTTCAGCTTCTTCTCCCTTTTTTCTTCTTCTGCTCCTTCTACTACTTCTGCTTCTGCTTCTTTTGCTTCTGATTCTTCTGCTTCTGCTTCTTCTGCTTCTTTTTCTTCTGATGCTTCTGCTTCTTGGTTTCTTCTACTTCGACTTGTGCTTCTGCTGCTGCTGCTTCTGATGCTTCTGTTTCTGGTTCTGCTTCCGCTCCTGCTTTTTATTATACTTCTGCTTCTGGTTTTCCTTCTCCTTCTGCTTCTTCTGCTTCTTCCTGTTCTTCTGATTCAGCTTCTTCTACTTCTTCTCCTTCTATTTCTTCTGCTTCTGCTTCTTCTTCTGCTTCTTAAGCTTCTCATTCTGCTTCTTACTCTGCTTCTGCTTCTTTTTCTTGTGGTTCTCCTTCTTCAGCTTCTTCTGCATCTGATACTTCTGCTGCTGCTTCTTCTGTTCTACTTTTGCTTCTGTTTCTTTTTCTTCTACCGCTGCTTCTGTTTTTCCTTCTACTTCTACTTCTGCTTCTGATCCTGCTTCATCTGCTTGTCATTCTTCTGCTGCTTCTTCATGTGCTTCTGCTTTTGCTTCTTCTGATTCTTCTTCTGCTTCTTCTACTGTTTCTTCGACTTCTTATGTGTCTTCTTTTTCTTCTTCTGCTACTTCTTCTGCTGCTTCTTCTGCTTTTTCTGCTTCAGCTTCTTCTTCTGCTTCTTCTGCTTCTGCTTCTTCTGCTTCTTCCGCTTCTTCTTCTGCTTCTTCTGCTGCTTCTTCTGCTGCTGCTTCTTCTGCTCTCGCTTCTTCTTCTGCTTCTTCCTCTTCTGCTTTTTCTTCTTCTGCTTCTTCCTCTTCTGCTTTTTCTTCTTGTGCTTCTTCTGCTCCTGCTTCTGCTTGTGTTTTTCCTTCTGCTTCTGCTACTTCTGCTTGTGTTTTTCCTTCTCCTTCTACTACTTCTGCTTGTGTTTTTCCTTCTGCTTCTACTACTTCTGCTTCTTCTGGTTCTCCTTCTCCTGCTTCTTTTTCTTCTGCTTCTTCTGCTTCTTCTGATTCTGATTTTTCTGCTTCTTCTGCTTCTGTTTTTTTCTGCTTCTGCTTCTTATGCTTCTGCTTCTTGTTCTGCTTCTTAAGCTGCTCGTTCTCTTTCTATTTCTGCTTCTGCTGCTTCTGCTGCTTCTGCATCCTCTTCTTCTGCTTTTTCTAATTCTTCTGCTTCATCTTCTGCCTCTTCTTCTGCTTTTCCTGCTTCTTCTGCTTCTGTTTTTTCTACTCATTTTTCTTCTGCTTCTTCTTTTCCTACTACTGCTGCTACTGCTTCATCTGCTTCATCTGCTTCTGATTCTTCTTCTGATTCTTCTTCATCTGCTTCTGCTTTTGCTTCTTCTGATACTTCTTCCTCTTCTGCTGCTTTTTTACTGTTTCTTCTATGTATACTTCTTCAGATTCTTCTGTTTTTTCTTCTGCTGCTGCTTTTTCTTCTTCATTTGCTTCTACTTCTGCTTATTCTTCTGCTTCTTTTTCTGCTTCTTCTTCTGCTGCTGCTTTTTCTTCTTCATTTGCTTCTACTTCTGCTTATTCTTCTGCTTCTTTTTCTGCTTCTTCTTCTGCTGCTCCTTTTTCTTCCATTTCTTTTTCTTCTTCTGCTTCTTTTTTTCTTTTGCTTCTTCTTCTTCTTCTTCTGCTTCTTCTTCTTCAGCTTCTTCTACTGCTTCTTCTTCTGCTTCTTTTTCTGCTTGTTCTTCTTCTACTGCTTTTTCTTCCATTTCTTTTTCTTCTGCTTCTTTTTTTCTACTTTTTCTTCTGCTTCTTCTTCTACTGCTTCTTCTTCTGCTTCTTCTACTGCTTCTTCTGCTGCTGCTGCTTTTTTTTCCTCTGCTTCTTCTTCTTCTGCTTCTTCTGCACCTTGTGCTTCTTCCTCTGCTTCTTCTTGTTCTTCTGCTTTTTCTGCTTCTGCTCCTTTTTCTGCTTTTTGTTCTGCTTCTTCTTTTTCTGCTTCCACTGCTTCTGCTTCTGCGTCTTCTACTTCTTCTTCTGGTTCTTCTGGGCTTCTTCTTCTACTTCTTCTTCTGCTTCTTCTTCTGGCTGACTTTTGCATCTTCTTCTGCATCTTCTTCTTCTTTCTTTTGCATCTGCTTAGCAACAAATTGATAAAAATAACATAAAAATCACATGAAATTGCACATAACAGCATAACATAATATAAAATAAAATAAATAAAAAATTAAATAAAATAAAAGAAAGTATAATAACATAAAGCAATATAAAATAAATTAGAAAAGAAAGAATTTAATATAAAATTTATTTTGCAATAATACAGTATAATAAAAAAATCATAAAATAAGAGAAAAACGCATTAAAAAGAGAGAAAAAAGAAAAGAGAAGAAAAGAAAAGAGAAGGAAAGAGGAAAGAAGAAAAGAGAAGAAAAAGGATGAAAGAAAATACAAAATGAAAAGAAAGGAAAAGAAAAAAGACAGAAAAGAAAAGAAAAGAAAAGATGAGGAAAAGAAAGGAAAAAGAAAAGAAAAGAGAAGAAAAAAGAAAATAAAAGAAAAGGAAAGTAAATGAAAGAAAAAAGAAAAGGAAATGAAAGGAAATGAAAGGAAATGAAAGAAAAGGCAAGGCAAGGCAAGGCAAGGCAAGGGAATGAAAATAAAAGAAAAGAAGAAAAGAGAAAAGAAGAAAAGAAAAGAAAAGAAAAGAAAAGAAAAGAAAAGAAAAGAAAAGAAAAGAAAAGAAAAGAAAAGAAAAGAAAAGAAAAGAAAAGAAAAGAAAAGAAAAGAAAAGAAAAGAAAAGAAAAGAAAGAAAAGAAAGACATATGAAAAGAAATCCTGCTTCAACCCATAACCTTTGTGATTTGTGTGCTTGAAATTTCTTTTTAGAGCTGAAGAACCCCTGGCATTACAGGCTCAGCCTGTCGACTGATCCTAGATGTCAGAGGTGGTCTGCCATGGTACGTTCCCTAACATCCCTCCCCTCTCAAGCCTTTTGACACTAATTTTTACGTTACAGGTGGAGCTTGAGTGACTCTAGTCATACATATCTTTGTTGGAATTGGTGTCAAAGTTTCTCGCTTTGCTTGTAAAGGTATAGACCAAGAAAAATTCAGAGCGCAAGCTCAGCGAAGGGTGGTCACACCTTGGAGGCGGGTAGCTTTTGGGATGGAGGTGTGTTTTGCTGTTATGATGAGATTATAATGAGCAAAGTTCACCCAAGGATAGTATTTTGTCAGAAAAGTGAGAGTCTGGGGGCCCATTCCCAGGCATATTTATCAGATTCAAAAATGCTTCACTGCACAGCATTACACACACTAAATAGGTTCTTGTATCTTTGTACAGTAGCATTGTCTTTGACCAGGTACGCGTATCCTGGTTACCAGGGTGGGTCTCCATCTCTGTGTCCCATAGTACCTTCCAGTTCCCGTCTTATCACAGAGCCTGGCCGCAGTGTCTCCACGCCGCTCCACCCTCCGTACAGTTTCTCTCAGAGTCGGCACACCATGTTCCCCAGGTGTTGCCAACATCTAAGGTTGCCTAGGGAACTTCTGTGGGATGGAAGCCTTCCATAACCTCCATGCTCCACCCTGAAAGTTTCTTCAATGCTGTACCTTTCCTTAAAATGCGAATATAAATTTAATTTCTAAGTCACCTCCAGCAATAATTCCAGAGACCTGCACTGCAGAGAGCCGCTCTCCTCGATGGAGCAGGAGACCTTACCTACATTGTAAGGAATGGTGAGGAAATGCTGCATGCTGTATTGGGTTTGCGTGGCAGTGCTTTGGTAGCGGGGGGGGCTACAGGGGTGGCTTCTGTGAGAAGCTGCTAGAAGCTTCTCCTATGTCTGATAGAGCCAATGCCAGCTGGCTTCAAGACGGATCTGCCACTGGCTAAGGCTGAGCTAATCAGCAACAGTGGTAGCGCCTCTGTGATAACATATTTAAGAAGGGGGAAAAAAACCGGGAAGCGGCAGCCGGAGAAGAGAGGAGTGAGAATATGTGAGAGAAACAACTCTGCAGACCCCAAGGTCAGTGAAGAAGGAGGGGGAGGAGAGGCTCCAGGCGCCGGAGCAGAGATTCCCCTGCAGCCCGTGGTGAAGACCATGGTGAAGCAGGTTGTCCCCCTGCAGCCCATGGAGATCCACGGTGGAGCAGATATCCACCTGCAGCCCGTGGAGGACCCCACGCTGGAGCAGGTGGATGCCCGAAGGAGGCTGTGATCCTGTGGGAAGCCCATGCTGGAGCAGGCTCCTGGCAGGACCTGTGGAGCCGTGGAGAGAGGAGCCCACGCTGGAGCAGGTTTGCTGGCAGGACTTGCGATCCCGCGGGGGACCCACGCTGGAGCAGTCTGTTCCTGAAGGACTGCACCCCTAGGAACGGACCCATGCTGGAGCAGTTCATGAAGAACTGCAGCCCGTGGGAAGAACCCACGTTGGAGAAGTTCATGGAGAACTGTCTCCTGTGGGAGGGACCCCACGCTGGAGCAGGGGAAGAGTGTGAGGAGGAAGGAGCGGCAGAAACAACGTGTGATGAACTGACTGCAACCCCTATTCCCCGTCCCCCTGCGCCGCTCGGGGGGGGAAGAGGTTCGGGAGTGAAGTTGAGCCCGGGAAGAAGGGAGGGGTGGGGGGAAGGTGTTGGTTTTTTTTTAAGATTTGGTTTTACTTCTCATTATCCTACTCTGGTTTTGATTGGTAATAAATTAAACTAATTTCCCCAAGTCAAGCCTATTTTGCCCATGATGGTAATTGGTGAGTGATCTCCCTATGTCCTTATCTCGACCTACGAGCCTTTTCCTCATATTTTCTCTCTCCTGTCCAGCTGAGGAAGGGGAGTGAGTGAGCAGCTGTGTGGTGATTAGTCCGGCTGGGCTTAAACCACGACACATGCTCTCTACGTCTCTGCAGAGTTCATGCGGAGGGAACCAAAAGCCTTTCTTTCAGCTCGGGCATCCCCACATCCAAAGGCATGTCTATGGTGCAAAAGCCCTTCTTTACCTAGTCTGGACACGCAGATGAATGCCACCAAGGGCAGGGACGGCCCGCTGGGCCTCCAGGGCACGGGGACTGCCTCGGGGCAGCACCGAGGAAGGGTGCTGGGCGGAGGGCGGAGGGCGGGCGGGCGGGGCTGTGCATGGCGGGCCTTGTCGCCCCCACGTCACAGGGCCACCGCCCGGCAACGGCGCAATCACAATGCCCTGGGACAGGATACAAGGGAGCATCGTCCCCTGTCCCACTGCCAGAGGGCAGCCCGAAGACACCCGAGAGGAAGCCCTTGAGGAGACGGTGGAATTACTTGGAGAGGGGGCTGAGGGAGGAAGAGCGGAGGAGGTGGGACGAGGCTGCTGGAGGTTCCCCACTGCCAGGCCAGCTCCCGACAGGGCCCCCTTCACAGCCCATCTGATGGATGAAAATCCTGCCTCAGCCTTCAGGGATCAGACAGCAGCTGCTCAGGAGATGAGAAGAAGCACCGAGGCCTGGAGGTGCCCAAGGCTCTCAGGCCTCTTCAGCTGGATAAGCAGTGGCAAGACCAAGGGAATGCCTTCTGGAGGAGCCCTGCAGAGCTCGCCATCCTCATGCTCTGCGGAGCCAGCGGCAGCAGCCGTAAGAAATGGGATGCAGAGATGTTGACGGGGTCCCAGTGCTTTGGAGCACCCACTGGTGCCCTGCCAGGCGCGGGAAGGATTTTGCCCGCAGGGTCGATCAGGCCGGGGGCCTTTGGCCACTCTAGGAAGCCCCTGAGGTGGCTCCAGGGTAAGGGAGAATAGGGCTGGGGCATCTCCTGGGAGGCGTGAGCAGCCTGTGGGAGGAGGAGGCAGGTCTTGCTCACATGCTCAGGGACTAGCCGATCGCCAGCGCTGGGGTCAGGAAGGAATTTTCCCCCGGGGCAGATTGGCACCGGTCCCCGGGGGTTTTTTGCCTTCCTCTGCAGCATTGAGCACGGCCGCTTGTCAGGGCTCCTCAGGTCCCTTTTGGCTGGGTCACTCATGCACCACGAAGACGGCCTCTCGTGCCCTGCAGCTGGGGGGAGGAAGGCTTTTTTTCCCCCACGGTGGGCTAGCGAGTGTTCCCGGGGGTTTTTTTGCCTTCCTCTGCAGCGCGGAGCACGGCCACCTGCCAGGGTTCCTTTGGCCATTCTTCCATGTAATTTCATTCTTTCATTTATTTTCTTCCATTTCGTTCTTTTGTTTCAGGTGCCTGCTGCTCCTGCTCCACGAAGGTGGCCCTTTGACTGACAAAACCAAATGGTGAAATAGAATAATAAAATAATGAAACAATGGAATAATGACATAATGTAACGATGTAACACTATAATGAAATAATGAAATGAAATCATGATACAATGAAATACAATACTTTAATTTCATTACAATGAATTCTTTCTTTTAATTTAATTTAATTCAATTAACTTCATTCCATTCCATTTCATTTTGCCATTTCAGGATTTCACATAATGTTTTCACTTCATGATTTCAGCTCATTTCATCATTTCATTTCATTTCATTTCATTTTTTCATTTCATGTGATTTCATGTCATTTCTTTTCATTCTTTCATTTAATTTCATTTCATTTCATTCTTTAATTTAATGTTTAATTTAATTCGTTCCTTTCATTACATTTTTCTGTTTAAATTCTTGTAATTCTTTGATATTGTTTTATGTCACTTCATTTCATTCTTTCATTTAATTTCATTTTACATTTCAATCTTTCATCTCATTTAATCGTTTCATTTTTCATGTCTCCATTTCATTGCATTCTCTCATTTTAAATTTCATTTTATTATTTCATTTTTTCATTTCATTCTTTCATTTCTTAAATTAATTTCATGTCATTTCATTTAAGAATTTCATTTAATTTCAATTAAATATATAATTTTGTTTAATTTAATGTTATTTCATTTTGTTCTTTCATTTTGCTTTGTATAATTTCTTTTGATTTCACTTAATTTCATTTCTTTTCATTTCATATTTTAATTTCATGATTTAATTTCATATTTTCATTTCATGTCTTCATTTCATTATTTCATGTTATTGTTTAATTTAATTTCTTTTCACTCATTCATTTTATCCTTTAATTTAATTTCGTTTCATTTTGTGATTTCATTTCATTCTTCAATTCACACTTTCATTTCATTTTTCAATTCACACTTTCATTTCATTTTTTCATTGTTTCATGTCAGTAATTTTTCTATTTTCATTTTTTCATGGCATTATTTCTTTTCATTCTTTCATTCCTTCATTATTTTTTTTTACTTTATCACTTCAGTATTACCAATGAAATAAAATAAAAAGAAACTAAATGAAATGAAAGAATGAAATTAAGAGAATGAAATAAAAAATTACATGAAAGAGTGACATGAAATGAAATAAAATTAAATGAAAGACAGACATAAAGTGAAATAATGTAATGAAATGAAATTAAATGGAACCTAAGAATGTATTAGTGACATGAAAAAATGAACTACTGGCAAAACGAAAGAATGAACGACTGACAAAACAAAATAATTAAATAGAATAATACAGTAATGAAACCATGAAATAACGACATCATGTAATGATATAATGAAATAATGAAATAATGATACAACGAAAGGAAATAATTTTTTTCAATTCATTCTTTCATTTTGTTTCGTTTTGCCTTATTTAATTTCATTTCATATTGTCATTTCATGATTTCACTTCATGATTTCATCTCATTGCATTAAATGCAGTGAATGAAATGAAATGAAATGGCGAATGGAAATGAAATTGAATGGAAAAAATAAATGATATTACATTAAATGAAGGGTGAAATTAATTAAATTAAATTAAATTAAATTAAATTAAATTAGGAAATGAAAACTTAAACGAAAGAATGAAATGAAATTAAATGACATGAAATTAAATTATTTTTTAAAATGAAAGGCAATGAATAAAAGGAAAATCTGAAAGGAAAGCAATGAGTGTATTAAGTGGAAGGCTAAAAGGAAAGAATATAATGAAAGAATGAAATTAAATGAAATCATGACATGAAATGTAAGAATTAAAGTATGAAATGAGATTAAATAAAATGAAACAAAATTAAATGAAATGAAAAATGAAGTGATTAAATAATGAAAAGGAATCGAATGAAATAATGAAAAGAAGTGAAAGGATGAAATGGAATGAACTGAACTGAACTGAAACTGAAGGAAATTAAAGGAAATTAAAGGAAATTAAAGGAAATTAAATGAAATAATGCAATGAAATTCAATGAAACAATGAGATGAAATGGTGAAATGAAATGAAATAATGAACTGAAAGGAAATAATGCAGTAAGATGAAGTGAACTAAAATGAAATGAAAGAACGAACAGAAATGAAAGAAATTGAAATGACAGAATGAATAACATTAATAAGATTTAAAAAAAAAGTGAAATTAAAGAATTAAATAAAATAATGAACTATCATGCAGTAAACGAATCAAGGGAAATAAAAAATGAAAAGAAATGAAATGAAAGAATGAAAAGTAAGAATGAAATAATTAAGTCAAATAATAAATGAAGGAATGAAATGCAATGCAATTAAATGATATGAAATAATGAAAAAAAACCAAAAAAATGAATTGAAAGAATGAAATTAAATAAAATCATCAAATTAAATTAAATGAAATAATGAATTCATTAAAAAAAGGAAATCATGAACTGAAATGAAAAAATGAGTTAATGAAATAAAATGAAATGAAAGGAAAGAGTAAAATAAAAAATAAAAAATAAAAAAAATTAAATTAAATTACATGGAATGAAATGAAATGAGAAAAAAGAATGAAATCAGATGAAGAAATGAAGGAATTTTTTTAAAATATTGACATTAAACAGAAGACTAAACAAATCAAAAATTGAAATTAAATGGAAGAATAAAAACAAGTGAAAGAATGAAACTAAAAAAAGCAATGAAATTAAATGATGAAATGAAATGTAAGAATGAAATGAAATGAAGCAATTAATGGAAATCAAACAAAAGAGTGAAATGCAATAAAATAATGAAATTAAATGAAAGAAAATTAAATGAAATGAAAGAAAATTAAATGAAATTAATGACAATGAAATGTAAGAATGAAATCAAATTGAAAGACTGACATGAAATGAAGGCATGAAATGAAATAAAATAAAACTAAATGAAATGAGAGAATCTATTTAAAGATTGAAATAATTAAATGGCATGAGAGAATGGAAGAAAATTATAAAATGAATTTAAATGAGTATCATGAAATGAGTAAGTGAAATGAAAGGAAATGAAATGAAAAAATGAAATGTAAGAAAAATTAAATGAAGGAATTGAAATGAAAGAATGAGATGTAAAAATGAAATGAAATAATGAAACAATAAAGGAATAAGAGAATGAAATGAAAAATTACATGCAAAGAAAGAATGAAAAGACTGTATTATATGAAATGAAATGAAATGAAATGAAATGAAATGAAATGAAATTAAATTAAATTAAATAATGAAATAACCGAAGAATGGGTTGAAAGAATGAAATACAATGCAATGCAATGCAATGGAAAAATTGTAGGAAATTAAATGCAAAATAAAAAATGAAAAGAAAGAAAGTAATGACAGGATTAAACTGAAGAATAATATGAATGAAATTAAAAGAATGAAGTGAAAGTATGAAATAATGACATTAAATAAAATAATGAACTTGAAAGAAAAAAGAAATTAAATGAAATTAAATCATATTAAGTGAAACAAAACTAAATGAAATTAAGTTAAAGAATGATATCAAAGAATGAAGTGAAAAATGAAGGAATTAGTTTAAATGTAATGAAATGTAATGTAATGTAACCGAATTTAATGAAATGAAATGAAATGAAATGAAATGAAATTATTAAAAAAGGAAATGAAATGAAAGAGGGAAATTAAAGGAAAGAATTAATTTAAATAAAAGGCATGAAAATAAATGAAAGAATGAAAGAGATTAAAATGAAAGAATGCCTTGAAAAATGACATGAAAGAACAAAATGAAATTAAATGAAAAATGAAAAATTAAATGAAAAATGAAATTAAAGAATGCAATGAAATGAAATGACATTCAATGAAATAAAATTAAATATTTAAATGAAATTGAATAGAAGAATGAAATGAAATCAAATGCAATGAAATTAAATTAAATTAAGGAATGAAAGGCAATGAAATAAAATTAAAAAGCAAAAGAAAGTAATAAGTGTAGTAAA
Source organism: Gavia stellata (assembly GCF_030936135.1). Lineage (NCBI taxonomy): Eukaryota > Metazoa > Chordata > Aves > Gaviiformes > Gaviidae > Gavia > Gavia stellata. Next base: position 86,327 of record NW_026776563.1, read on the forward strand.
TGAAAGACAAAAATGAAAGAATGATAGAATGAAATGAAAGAATGAATTCATGAAATGAAATGATGCACTGAAATGAAATGGAAATATGCACTGAAAGGAAATAATGAAATAATGCACTGAACTGAACTGAAATTAAACTAAATTAAATTAAAACAAAACAAAATTAAATGAAATTAAATGAAAGAATGATATTGAAGAATGAAGTGAAAGAATGTAGGAATGAAATTGAATAAAATTAAATGTAATTAAATGTATCATAATGTAATGTAATGAAATTAAATACTGAAATGAAATAATTAAAAACTTGAAACGAAGGAATGAAATTGAAAAATGAATACAGATTAAATGAAAAAATCAAATGAAATTGTATTAAATTAAATTAAGGATGAAATGAAATGACATGAAATGAAATGACATGAAATGAAATGACATGAAATGACATGACATGAAAGCAAAGAAGGTAATGAAAGAATGAAATTAAATAAAAAGACATTAAAATAAATGAAAGAATGAAAATGAAATGTGAAATTACTAGAAATTAAATGAATTTAAATGAAATGTAATTAAATTAAATTAAGTTAAATTAAACATTGAAATTAAATGAAATGATGTTATGAAATGAAATGATGAAATGAGATGAAATCAAAGTGGAATCATGAAATGACAATATGAAATGAAATGAAATGAAATTAAGTGGAATTAAATGAAATGAAAGAATGAATTGAAATGAAAATATTTTATTTCTTTATAGCATTATTTAATTGAGTTATTTAATTATTTCATTATATCTTTACAGTATGTCTTTATTTCATTGTTTCCTTATTTTATTATTCTTTTCATTATTTCTTTTTGTTAGTAGTTCATTTTCTCATGTCACTATTTCATTCTTAAGTTTCATTTCATTTCATGCCATGTCATTTCATGTCATTCCTTCATTTAATTTTTCATTTCTTTCATTCATTTGGTTTCTTTCATTTTTTCTTTCACTCTCTCTTTTCATTTTCCATTTTCTTTCATTTTTCATCTCCTTCTTTCATTTCCTTTCTTTTCATTGAATTTCATTTTAATCTTTCATGTAATTTGTCGTTTCATTCTTTAACCAGGGGTTTTACGGCGTCATAGGGGAAGATAGGGAGTCGGACATACGCTACCCCTTCGGCGATTTAGACCGTGCAAGAGAAAAGCACCTTAGAGATGACCAGGAGGCGGCCCTGAGGCCCCTTATAAAGACAGAAATAAATGTCGGGGTGTGGAATTTGGATAATGAGGTGGGATTCCTGTGCACAAAGAACCGTTAAGACTGACCTTGGCATCTCTTGGCATCTCTTGTGCGACCCGGGGGAGTGGAGACTCGCCTGCAGATAAGGAGGGGGCCCCGTGGAGGCAGGACAGCTCTGCTTGTGGTCAGCAAAGACAGCGAGATAACAGAAGCCTGAATGGGTCTTTGTTTCTTCCAAAGGCTTCGTGTCCCATCACTGACCTTTGCCTCATTACCGGTGAAATGCATATTCCAACTCACACCCTGCATATGCTAATGAAGATTAAAGAGATCATGCTAAACATGTATGACTACAGCACTCGTCTCTCCACCCAAATCATGCTACACATCAAAGATGTGGGGGGGAACCTCGTAGTTTTTGGGGATGAAAGACAGAGAAAATGATTGTTAAAGTGGGAGAGAAGAACCTGACACCTGACGGAGCAGTCGACGGGCTGCGTTCTCTTCCCCCACCCCAGGCAGGGACGCCTCTCTGGGTACGCGCTGTGTCTCCCACCCTCCGGGTGACAGTTATCCCCGGGTTCGTGGATTACTGTCAAGTTTGCTAGCAAGATTAACCTTAATTAGTAGCACTATTGCAGTTAGTGAATTTATCAACAGCAATCTCGAATCTGGTTCTGTCACTTTCAATAAAATAACTGATTTCGATTTTTGTGCACCTGCTCAGTGCAAGTCCTTTCTCTGGGGCTCTGATAAACGAATCAGTGAAAGTCCCGGGACTCTGACAGACAAATTTTGAAACCACATTCCTTTTAATGCACCACGAGGCTGATGAGGAACCGGAAATAACGACCGACACCATTCCTTATTCCCCCACCGATATAGCAAAAATTCAGGAGAAATACTCAAGAGAATCAGGAGAAACAGAGACAGAATATGTGTGGAGAGTCTCGTTTACGGGCGGGGATACCATAATGTTGTCCGAGGAGGTGCCCAGGAGTCACTCAATTATGGACAGAGAATGGGGTTTATGAACACAGGAGGGACTAAGTCTCAGGGAAACCTCCGAAGGATAGCGGGACAAGGGGAACGGAAACAGCAGCATCCCACAGGCCCCTGTTCCCAAACCCATCAAAGAAGGATGCCGAACACTCGGGATCATAGGAGATACGCTCTGTGGGCCGAAGGCATTGCAAAAGGGATTCCAAGGGAGGTCATGGACAAATTGCCCACGCCTAACCTGGAGGCATTAATCAGGACATGGAAAGGACTCCAGGAAAGCCAATGGCTCCCTCCTATCCTGAGAAAGGCCGGAGCCAAACGCCCTCTCCAACCCACCGCATAGGGACTTGATTGATTTAAGGGGCCCTGGTTTGGGAAACTCCCCTTAACCTGTATGCCTGCACAGCCACCGATGCCCATAGAGGGGAGCATAAAATTGACACTCGGTGCATTATCCCTTCCTTATAAAACCGGTCCTCGTTGGACTGGGGTTTCTGGGTTTTTTTCTGTTCTCTTTTAGGAGGAAATATCACAGGTGGTTAGAGAAGACCTACAGTCAAGCCTATAATGAACAGTGATTGTGAGCATTTGCAGCCGGCGTAGATCGACAGGCTAGTAACTGCACAAACCATAGCTGCTGGCTCGCTGATCTTTGCGGAATGTGTCTATTGGCACCACGAACGTTGGTTTGGGGGATCCTTTTCCTCGCCCTTACTGCCACAAGCGGCTGGGGAGATGAGGCCCCAAACCTTGCCTGGGAAATGATAAAGGGCTTTATGAGAATATGGGGGCAACCGGATCAAGGAGGATATATTACTTTTCCCCGAACAGCTGAAGAGGGGCTGAGATTTTTCATGATGCCGGTGAATTTGACTTTTATTTTGAACATGTCTAATGCCACCTCTGTTACATTTTTGGCAAAGAAGTGGACGACTGTAAACCCTGATAGCCAGGTACGATGGAAGGGTAAGCCACTGATGGGAGGTGACATCTATGAAACATGGAAGGAGCCTCCTAATTTGTCGAGGAATGCCACGTTAATGAATCTGCTCTGTGATGTTACCAGGCCATTGTTTAATGTAACGGTCCTGTCTCCAATAGAAGGATCAAACCCTTTGTTACGATGTGGCAATTTGTCTAGGGGTAATATTAATTTTGAAAACAGCAATTGTCAGTATCCATGTAGACCTTATCCGTGGGATCCGATGCTCCATCCTCTCCGGAAGCCTGATCCCTTTGAAGCCAACTATACCACAAAGTGGGAACCAAGTTGGCGCATCCAACTCCCCAAGAGAACATAAAGGTCTCCAAAAGATGGAACTAATCTGATCTGGGCCTGGTCTGGATCTACCACAACGCAACTGCCCCAAGACCCTCAATTCAAACCACCCATTAGGGGGGCACCCAGTCCTCTTTTTAACTGTACCAAGGTGATGACATGTGACACTGGACCTGGAGATCCTCCTGAAACATGGTTGATTAGTAGGCTCAGGACCCTGATCAGAGATACGTGCACCTGTTGGGGATATGCATCAAAAGGGTGGCAAAATCAAGATTCACCTTGTAACACCACCAATACCTCCTACATTCCCTCAGGCGGCATGCCACATACGCATTGTCCTATAAAGGGAACCCCCCGGAGACAGAGCCGCAAATAACTGTCGTAAGGTTTGCTGACCATTATAATTGCAAGGCAGCTGTATACACGGCTCCTCTGGAATTGGCTTGGGGATGTTCTGATGGAAAGTTTTATTCATAGTTAACATTGGAACAACGTGCGGGATTGAAGTGTGGTGTTGGAATCCCCTCTTTGTGTCCCTCTAGAGTATTTAGTTTCACATCCCACCACCACAGAACACACAGAGAACACAGTAATAACCCCACAGCACGGCCTGGGTGGGCGATACACGGAGTTGAGATACCTGACTGTTATACCCCAGGGATGGTAATTTCTTTAATGTTGGAAAACATGTTTATCCCGTATCACAGAATCACTAAGGTTGGAAAAGACCTGTAAGATCATCAAGTCCAACCATCAACTAACACCACCACCATTAAACCATGTCCCACAATGCCACGTCCACACGTTCCTTGAACGCCTTCAGTGAGGGTGACTCCACCACCTCCCTGGGCAGCCTGTTCCAATGCTTCACCACTCTCTCAGTAAAGTTTTTCCTAATATCCAGCCTAAACCTCCCCTGGCGCAACTTGAGGCCATTTCCTCTTGTCCTGTCACTAGTCACTTGGGAGAAGAGACCAACACCCACCTCACCACAACCCCCTTTCAGGTAGTTGTAGAGAGCGATGAGGTCTCCCCTCAGCCTCCTCTTCTCCAGACTGAACAACCCCAGTTCCCTCAGCCGCTCCTCACAAGACTTGTGCTCCAGACTCCTCACCAGCTCCGTCGCCCTTCTCTGGACACGCTCCAGCACCTCAACGTCCTTCTTGGAGTGAGGGGCCAAAAACTGAACACAGGATTTGAGGTGCGGCCTCACCAGCGCCAAGTACAGGGGCACAATCACCTCCCTGCTCCTGCTGGCCACACCATTTCTGATACAAGCCAGGATGCCTTCTTGGCCACCTGGGCACGCTGCCGGCTCACTTTCAGCCGGCTGTCAATCAACACCCAGGGGTCCTCTTCTGCGGGGGAGCTTTCCAGCCACTCGTCCCCAAGCCTGTAGCATTGCGTGGGTTTGTTGTGACCCCAGTGCAGGACCCGGCACTTGGCCTTGTTGAACCTCATACAATTGGCCTGGGCCCATCGATCCAGCCTGTCCAGATCCCTCTGCAGAGCCTTCCGACCCTCCTGCCCAACTTGGTGTGGTGTGCAAACTTGCTGAGGGAGCACTCACCTTACTCTTCCTTCTTCACACTTACTCTTCCTTCTTTACGCTGACTCTTCCTTCTTTTTCCTATTACCCCTTGTTTGAGAATTATATAACTATACAGGGAGTTAGGGATATTCTATCACTTTTGTCTGCAACTAATAAAGGATTTCTATTGACTCCCGGTCACTTGGTGTTAAGCTCGCCTTTATTTCTCCGCAGGGGATCACAAAACCAAAACAGACCTTGTCCTTTAACCCAGGGCTTTGGGACTCGGCTTGCGATAGAAGGTGCAGGTTTTCCTCTTGCCGTTCATCATGGCACTGAAGTTGATGAGCGAGGCAGGGTAAGTGCTGGACTTGCTGAACAGGGCTTTCGCTGTCACCCTTACTGGGATGATGGCGATGGTCTCGCCTCCTTCACAGATGCTGGGCTCAATCACCTGCAAACGGAGGAGGGGTTGGTAAATACAGCAGAGGACAGCCTCTCTCTCTGTCCCCTGATGCCACCCCATCTCTGTCCCCATCAGCTCACCCTCCCTGCTTAAAGGCCTCCTCCAGAGCCAGAGCTTCAGCTCTGCTTAGCAAGCATCACAAATGGTTTCTGAAAGACTTTATTGCATATGGATGAGAGAGGATTCCCCAACTAAAGCCTTCCTTCCTGAAGACACAGGTCCTGCTTACACTCCCAAGACACGGTGTGCTAACACCGCCTGGCCCAGGCAGCTCACCTGGCACTGCAGGATGGGTTTGTCCTCAATGTTCATTTCCATCTTGGGGTGGAAGAGCAGCTGGACCTGCACGGGGTGCCCGGAGGCAGTCAGCATGCCCTTCTGCGGCTGGAGAGTGAAGTGGGATGCCAAGTCGCCTATGTCGGTATCCATGGTTTCCAGCTTGAAACTGGGGTGAAAGGGAAGGAACAGACCTCTGCAGTTAAAAGTACCGGTGCCACCAGCACAGCCGGGACTTTGCATAGGACCATAAAAAGTAATACAAGGTAAAGGGTACAGCTCTGCTCGGGGAATCCCAGATCTTGACACAGACAGCAGACAATCAGCACTGCTGTAAGCTGACACCAAAGTTCTTCATTCCCTCCTTTCAAGAGTCTCATAAAGAGAAATGAGCTGACCCTCAAAGACGGCAATGAATCTCAGCAGTGAGGGGCTTACATTTCAGGGTCTCTCCTTCTGGTTCCTGCTGAGCTGTGAACAACTGCTGGTGCGTGGCTGGATGCTCTATTAAAATATTTGAGATTAGAGAGCCCAGGTTTTGTATTTACTTGCACCATGAGGTAGCCAGCATGGGAACAGGTTCTAACCATGGACAGAAGGAGAATGCAGGCCTGGGCAGGTGGTGGCACCATGCACTCAGGGACCAGGCAGCTGGACCCACCTGCACGCAATCTCGTACTTCCCTTGGTTCTTCAGAGTCAGCACTTGCTTTGCATCATCCAGGACCTTAAGCATCCCAAAATCCACGCTGCCACCTGCACCTGCAGAAAACCTGCAGAGAGAGGTAAGAAATGGTGAGTATTTGTGAGCTGCTGCAGACTACACCAGGTGACAAGATACAGATTTGGAGTTCTCAGGTGGCACAAACCCCTTCTCGGCAAGTTTCCCTTCTGGGAAGTTTTCTCTAGCTACTTTGCTGCCCCTTCCCTTACTCAGAGAATATCTGTAGGGTTTAGCAGCTAAGGAGCTCGCTTTCCATCTCCTTGCTTCCAAGCACAGATCCAACCACTCTATGTGCCATGCTGAGCCTTCAGGAGTTGCTAACTGCTTGTTCACATCACTGTTGTTTCAAAGCCCCCAAATCCATCTGCACATGAAGTTGCACACTTCAAAGTTTAGAGTTGGGAGACTCAAGGCTCTCTCTGTGCCCTGACAGTGCTTCACTCCACGCAGCTTGCAGGATACGTGCGTTACGTATCCGTGCCACGCTTGCATGGTACCCCATCCCGTCCCAAGTGCTTTGGTTGCCCACCTGCCAAGGCAATGCCATGCACCCGGACTACTTGGCTTCGGGGGGCATCCACTCACCTTTAGACATGCTGATGCTCAGAGCAACATCATAGGCCTCCGCAAGGATTTGGATATTTTCAATCTGAACGATCCCCAGCATGTTTTCTGCACCTGAAACCTGAGATGGCATGAAACAAACACTGCTTAGACCATTCTCCTCAATTCTTTTGCTAGACAACATACGAAGAGGCCTTGCCTCTGCCGGCTGCTTCCACCCTGGCCTCCCCTGCTTGACAAGCATCTGTGGACTCCCAAGCTTTCCTAACCTGTTCATCTCATGGGCTGACCCAGCGAGATTCTGACACAGTAAGAAACCCTGTCAGCCCACCTTGGCACTCCTCTAGCAGCAGTGTTGCTGCTAAAGTGCCCTGGGAAGCAAGGCGATGTTAGAGCAACCACAAGAAGTGTGAGGTGTCCCAGAGCATTGACGACCAACCCTCTCCTCTTCAACCACCCAGCACCCTCACTGAAACACAGCCCCTGAACCATGGGGAACAAAATCCCAGGCTGAGAGTTTGTTGCTCTATGTTAAGAGCCCCAGATGGACTCCAGGATGGCTGCAGGGAGCACGCCCAAGTCTGGACAACCAAACGACAGCATTCAACCATGCACAGCAGCAAATTTATGCACGGGCTCAGGATGAAGCCTTGTAACCCAGACGTAAGCCATGCAGAGGCAGCACCTCTTCCTGAGGTGCTGTACAGCAGTACATCTCTTCCAGACTCCACAGCATACTTGCCCCATGAAGCTCAGCTACAAGAGCACCCTAGGAGTCACCTAGTTTCCAAAGTGTTATCCTTCAGTGAGAGTCCCTTGCTGCTAAGGGCCTGGCCCTCAGCAATGCAGGTAGAAAGGAATCTCAAGAAGGCTCATCCTTTTGCCCTCTAGGCAGGGTACCCTTCAAGCACAGTCTCCCTCCCTAGGAGCACGGCGATCACTCTGCCCTGCTCTGCCAGGGAGGGCACAGTCCCCCTCACCTCTAGTCGGATCATCTTCTTAATGCTTAGAGCCTTCGTGGCCTTGAAATAGAGATGCACGCCAAACTCCGTGCGGGGAGCAACGATGCCCTCATCTTGTGACGCGGAGAATTCCTCGCCGAGGTTTTCCAGCCCACTGACCCGCCAGGCCACGGGCAGTGGGGCGCTGTTTTGCAGCACCAGGGTCTTGCTGTCCCTCCTGTAGAGACAAGAAGACACTCAGCACCGGTTGCTCAATGGTCGTGCTAGCCTTGCAACTGAATGCAACTTGGAGCAGCCCTAGCCATGCGTATGAAACCATACTTTAATTGTTTCTCTATGTCACAAGTCTGAGAGGTGAGGTCCTTGGGGGGCAGCTTGGTGTTACAACTGTATCCAACAGAAGGGACATAAGGAGGAACAACTGGACTGCTCTGCAACCAGCAGACAAGATACAAATGCATCGAGATGCCCATGGCACAGCATTGCTGGGGGGCTATGGAGCTCGTGGCTGTTACAGGATATCGAAGCCAGCGAGGAATGCTTGAGCGAGAGACTGGGAATTGCTGGGAGAAAAAGGGATGCTAGCCCAGCCAGCTGGGCAAAACCTCCCTGGCCTCTCCCTTGTCCCTGCCCCTCCCTTGTCCCTGCCCCAGACGCTTCTCAGGATCCTACAGACTTCATATGCAAGAGTGGATTCAGGGCCCACAGGAGCGAAGATGGCACCAGGCTGCAGTGAAGTGATGGAGGTGACACTGAAGTCCTCCTCCTGTTGCCACAACAGACATAAAATAGGGGAAGGGCTTTGCGTTATTACCTGTTCCACGTCTTTCTTCAGCGCCTTCCTCCTCCTCCTCCTCCTCTCCACATTCAACTTCAGAGTCCACCTTGCTGGACTGGCTTTCCTCAAAAATGGAGGAGGGAATGACTGAGTTATGGGATGACATGGTGTGAACAATCCCAGCAGAGTGCTTTCCTCCTTGGTCTGACACAGACTGGACATCTTCAAAGTTTGCTGAGGAGGAAGGACATGGGGAGGGAAGAAGAGGGTGAACATGGCCAAGCAACCTGCTCTTTGCCATTCGCCACTTTGCATGGCCACATGCAAAAGACAGAAAATTTTCCCAAAAAGCAAACTCCCAAGGCAGAGTTTCCCTGCCCAGGGAAGCCTGCCCAGGCTGTCTCTGCCCTCAGGAGAATTTTGAGCTTGTGCTTTTGTTGCCGGGAAGGAGCAAACACAAAAGAGCTAGTGATATTAGACCTGGGTCTACCGGCTGAAGAACTCATCCAGTCCTACTCCTTGTGGATGAGGGACACAAGGGGATAACCTGATTATTTCCCCAGTCCATGCTAGGCAGATACGAGCTTGCTTAGACTGCACTCAGGGCTGGCAGAGAATGCGCTTTCCAAGCCACAGACTTTCACCTGGGAATTCCTCCACCAAGCTGGGCAACAGGTGGCTGCTAAAAGCATGGGCTTTCCATGGAGAACGAGGTCATGGAGAGCTCAGGGGAGGTGGGCTGGACTCCCTGCTGTGTCCACACTCAGGACAGCCAATGCCAAACCCTCACCGTTGTCCTGGCCTGCTGGTTCCCCAGTCTTGTGCTTTGCCTGCTCATCCTGCAGTCTTTTCTGGTCCTGATAGTACTCCAGCACCTCTGGGGGCAGCTTCTCACCCGGGGCATGCGGAGGCAGCAAGAAGGCGTTGTGGCAATCATAGTCCTTGAGCATCCGCAGGATCTGTGTGCGTAGGGAAGAGAAACCATAGATGGGATGTGTTTCTTGACCTGCATCCCATGAACAGACTCCCCAGCCAACCTGTCTTCTCCCTCATTCCTTCCTCCCAACAGCACGGACTATCCAAGCCCCTCCACAGCCTGCCAGCCCAGCTGGCTAACCCTGAAATGCCACCAGGCTTTGCCCTGGGGACTGCCTCCATCTCCCCGGCACAAGCCTGGGAACGCTGGAGCCCTGTGGAGCTACGGGAACATGCACGTGCAGACCAGACCTTCCCTCTCACCTGCTCCTCAGCAAGGTACTGCTGGTCGAACTCCAGTGAGTAAAAGTCGATGGGGAACTCGCATGGGTTCTTCACCACCACCGTCCCCTCCGCCCCACAGCTGTACGGCAGCACCGCTCCCAGCTCGAGCACTGCGGGGCTCAACTCCAGCTGTGGCTCCAGCCCCTGCCCTGAGACCAGCAGCTGGAGGGGCTGGCTGCTCTGGCAAATGTTAACCTTCAGCTTGCTTCTGTAGGAATTCTGAAAAGAGAGAAGTGCAGAGAGCTCCTCCATGAAGTCCCAGGTGACAGGGCCTCAAATTCAACCCTTGCCCCAAGGTCAGGGATATTACCAGTACCTCTAAGGTGAATGGAAAACAGATAGTAACTTATAGCAGGGGCTACGGCACCTGCATGCTGGCTCTGAGTAATTGGGATGCATCCTGCTGTGAAGTGGAACTGCATATTTGGGGATCAGATGGATCTAAAACAGACTACCACATGTTTCCACCTAGTCAGTCACGAGGGAGCACAATGCTCATAAGAAAGGTCCTCATGGGTGGACTCAGCTCCCACAGGACTCAGGGGCTGCTTCACCTCCTTCTTCAGGGTTATGTTGCCCAGACACAGTCCTGGCAATGCTGCATCAGGGAAACGTCAGCTACATGAAGGAGGCAGAGGAGCTCTCACTGGCTAGAAATAAGGGTCTTCCTCTATGCTCAGGGCTTGGCTCTGGTTAAAGCCAGAGACAAGATGGTTACAGCCTGCAAGCACGCCCATCCAAGGAGGAAGATGAGGGGAAACAGGCAGATTTCCCCCCATGTGCTGAGAGAGAGCCACACCGCAGTGCCCTGATGCTCTCTGTGCCAGCTCCCCATTGGCATTTCAAAGCCCCTCTCAGAAGAGTGCGCTGCAGGGGAAACTGAGGCACCGTGGGTACGGGGCTTGCAGAAAGCTCCATGTGCAGGCAGACCTCATCTCCTCCTCCCTGTGCTGGGCTCTTGTTACCACACTGCCCTGCCACACCTCCTGGGGGTGACAACTGCCGATCTCACCTCTTCTGGGGGTGAAAGCCTGACTTGCACGTTGCAGTGCTGTCCTGGGCCCAGGGCTCCAGCCAAGGGCAGCACCTTGAAAACACAGGGCTTGGCCTTCGACTCCTGCAGCAGCTTCTGATGCACCCTCGCTGGCAAAGGTTTGTCCACCTGAGCACAAAAAACAATTGTGGGAGGTCTCCCTGGTCTGCGAGAACAGACCCTCAGGTCCTGCAGTGCTCCGAGATACTGTCACGGTGCTGAGAGCATCCACATTCAAACCAGCCGCGGCCACCACTGGTCTAGAACTGGAGGGAAGACACATAGGCAGGGCAGGCAGATGGGGAGGCACTGTCCTTGGAGGAGGAATGGGGGAAGATGGCAGACAAGTGAAGCACCAGCTAGTGAACAGGTCCAGGCGAACCCGATTTGCTCGGTACTCTCCAAAGCTTCCTCAACGAGCTGTAGCCCAAGTGCTCAGGCAGCCACAGGGGCAGAAAAGGCAAGAGAGGCAAAGAAAACCCAACCAAGAAGTTAGGCGCTACACATTGTCTGTGCTTTACCTTCTTAACAGGCTCATTCATGGTGATGAACCATTTACAGGGGACCTGGAGCTGATTGTGGAGCTGGGCGGTTTCTTCCTGGCACTGCCCACACTGGACAGCGGAGAACTCCAGTCTGTCCCTGGAGAGGCAGAGGGACGGCACAGTCACGTTGGCACGGAGGTGGACGTGAAACGTGGGGCCTCTTGCTGCCTAGTGAAGGACAGAGCATCCAGCTGAGAGCCCAAGTGACATCTACTGCTGTCCCCAACCTGCTGCCTGCCCCAAAAGGTGGTGCGGGCACAGGGAGGCAAGGGACCGTGAGGTACCTTGATGGGCAGGAGCACGTCCACGGCTCCCAGTGGCAGATTGGCACTTGGTGGGTTGAAGCACACTTCAAATGTCTTGGTCTTGCAGCAGGGCAGGTGCTTCACACGGTCCAGGTCTACGCTGAAACCTTGAACAGATGAAAATAAAGCAGCTGAGACACTCAAGCGACAGGAAATGTGTCACAAGCACGTTAAGGCCATACGGGTGTCCTGGCTGGTAGCTCTGTGAAGAAGAGGGCAGCTCTTTGCCTCTCTGGAGAAGCCTGCCACTCTTTCTCCCTTGCCACCGCTCAAGGAGAAAGGCTTTTCACAGCCAGAATCCAAGGTTCGCATGGTCAAAAGGAAACATAATAGCTGACGAGCACCAGTAATTCCTTTATCAGGCATCCCAGGGAAGGATGCGCAGACCTCTCCAAAGGAGAACTTCCAACTACGATTCCCACAGGCTGTGGTGCTCCCTGGAAAACAACTTAGAGGAGACACCTGACCATCCTTCAGACACAGCTAGTCACTGTCTGATGGCACTGCAGCCTTACCTCAAGGCCTGTTTCGCAAGCCTATTTTAATACACCAGAGGACCTCACAGGCTGTTTGCTCAATAAAGGCTGAACAGAAGTGCTGTGACATTATGAACTCTAAACCAAAGCACTTCCAAACCACCAAGGGGCCATCTGTTTGCAACGCAAACCCACTGCGTGCACAAAAACTCAGATGATGCTCACGGTAGCCAAGAGCAGAAGATGCTCAGAGGTGACCACAGTGATCAGCACATCCAGCCCCTGCAATCACGTGTTAGGGCAGCCACAGGCAGGCCAGGTCTCTGAGCACTGCTGGCCAGGACAACTCAGGCTCCAAAGCACCAAGCAGGGGGTACTAAGGAGGACAAAGCTATACAAACAAGCACTCAGAAAAACTCCCCATGTCCAGTGGCTTAAGTTAATCTGCCAGAGACAGCTCCTTCAAGCCCACGTGAAGTCTCCCCAGCACTGGTTACCTGTGTCACACAGGACATGTCCGTCGGTGTGAAAGGACACAGGGAACTGCTCGGTGTTGGTGATCTTCACGATGTGTGTGTGGATGTTCCTGAGAATGACATAGCCAAAGTCCAGGACATACTCCTCGGGCAGCTCAGCTCTGAAAGGAGGAGTAAGGAGCGCCCTTAAACCACAGCCTGGCTACGTTTCCAAGTGGATGGAAGATGCAAATAAAGTGGGTATTTCTGTATTTACTGCTGTAAAAACTCAACTCTAGCCAGTGAAACCCGAGCCTGACCACCTGGTAATAAGTCTCTGGTAAGTCACGGGGAGTGTAGGTCCAAGGCTTTTTCCGCTACCAGTGGGACCTTAACAAAAAATTCGTTTGTACTGCTCTGCAACCAGATCTGCCCCCAGAGGAGCACCGGTAAATGCAGTAATCCACACCTACAAGATTCATGGGAAGGTCCTTTGCCAGAGTAATCCCACTCACAAAAACACCTAAACAATCTGTTTTGCAGAGCCTCTTCCTCCTGAACTGGAGCCTACGGTGCCCATCCCTCCTCATGAAGGAGAAAAGGAAGGACAAGTTACTTAGGTAAGGCCTGCAGTCCCACCAGCACCCAAGCCACCTGATGTAGGGCTTGTCAAGGCTTTGTCAACCTGTGCCGTTCCCGGCTCTTTTTGCTTAGTGGGATCTGTTAGTTGGAACAAAGACGCCAGCTTTGAGCTGCCTCTTTCAGAGCTGGTCAGCAGGGATGCTGTCTGTGCTGTTTGGATGGGCTTGACGGTCAGCACTGGACCCCCTCAGCTCCAAGAACAGAACCCATCATCGGTGGGGAGCTGAGTCCCCAGCTATTCCCAGCTCTGCAGGCACAAGGAGCTCTCAGGAGCAGGGGTGTGCCAACGGGTGTTACCCTTGGGGTGCCTGGACATAGGGTACGGGAGTCCCCACTAACTTGAGAAGCCTCCGACGAGCACGCTGGTCAAAGGCAGTGTCCTCAGAGGGACCGGAAGCGAGAACTTTTTGCTGCTCCAGGGCGTGTTCCTCCATCAGCATCTGCTCCATTTGCATCTGCAGCCGAGTGTCGAACTGAGGAAAGCAACGACGGTGGCTGGTTAGCAAAGGCCCTTCCCAAGGGAGAGGCTTGTCTATGAAAGAGGATCCCACCCTGCTTTGTTGAGAGGGGCGATGGGGTCCTCCTGTCTCGCTGCTCAGTCTCTCTGACACCTCCTGCTCTCTTAGACAGGACCTTATCTGGGGGGAAATGAACTCCAGCATCTTTGCCTGTCCGGTCACTGTTATAAAAGCTGATCTGGCCAGACAAACAGACAGACAAGCCAGGAACCTTTCAGCACTCCAAGTATTTGCCTACCCCCAGCCACTGCCAAAGCAGCTTGGACAAAAGCTCTCTCCAAAACGGAACCACGACAAAGCTGGTGCCTCTTGGAGACAAACACTGACAGCACGGTCCCAGGGTGCAGTCAGGCTGCTGCTATGAAGCTCTGTAAACCTGTCAGGGCTTGGCGTGTGAGTCACAAACACCCCAGCGATGACCTGCATCTCCATTCACAGAGTACCATAAATTCAATCACATGAGCATGGTCTTCAGGATCTCTCCCTGGGGTAGTCCGGAAGCTGGTGCATCTACAGGAGGGACAACTACCAGAGGTGGGCAGCCCCCAGGGCAACGCTGAGCTGATGCGTGATCATGGCCAGATGCGGGCAGGGAGGTCCCAAGTGCCAGCAGGGCCCCGGGAAGCCTGCTGCAGGGTGCAAGGGGCCCAAGTGACACGGCAGGAGGGTGGCACGTGACAAACAGGGCAGCAGCCTTTCTCACCACGGTGCCCGAGTCGTTCGTGGGTGGCTCCACGGCCACAGCCTCCCCCAGAACCACTGCTTCGACCCTCTGGCTGTCTTCTTCCATCTTTGCTTTTGCCTCTGAGGATCCTCTCATACTGTTTGTTTCCTGAAGGAAGAAAACATCCACAAATAGAAGTGTGGGTGCAGCACCATGCCCACTTAAGCTGGGAAGTCCCACTCCCCCCATACTGGCCTCTCCCAGAAACAAACTCCTCGAGCAATCTATGCAAAATGGATGCTGCTACTCCTCTCTGAATCCTGATGTTCACTCCCACCCATCTTCCGCCCCACAGAGGAGCATCTCATCCCCTGCAATGCGATGCAAAGCCAACCCTGACAAAATCCCTGCCAGCCCGCATTACAGCTTTCCCAAGCTTTTCTGTCTAAGCATCATCTTTGCAGGCCACCAACAGATACGCTGGCAAGCTCTGCAGGATGGTTCCCGAGGCAAAGCCCACATGGGCTCGTCTGCTAGACACTCAGGAAGCAAGCAGAGGGTTGAGTGTTGGTCTGACAGCCCTGAAACCTCCAGGCTTGGTGGAGATGGGTGGGAGCTGCCCTATGGCCATATGATACGACATGGGGGAAAAAGCCGGGGACCTACCTGGGGAGCAGACAGGCAGTGCTCACCTTTGGTGTTCCTGGGCAGGTCCAAGTAGGTCCTGGGAAAGATCCCCTCTCCTTTGAGGGAGATTTCTTTCGGCTCCAGGTGACCCACTTGGACCTGGAAAGTCCTGCAAAAGACTCCCGGCACTCCTGGCAGGTAGTAGACCTTCAGCACTTGCTCCTTGCCTGGTCCAATGTAACCCTGCAGGGCACCAGAGAAGAGGGAGGGAATGCAAACCAAAGAGGGATTGGTGGAGGGATGGCTCAGACGATAGACACGCTGAGAAGAGAAGGCAGGTTCTCAAAGAGAAGAAAGCATCAGACAACATCGCCTTCTAGCTCTCTTCTATCCAAAAGCTCAAGTCTCCTACACCAGGATGCACTGTATCCTTCAGAGGGCCTGTAGGGATGCATTCTCACAGCACAGACTGCCCTGCACTCAGCATGAGCACACCTCTGCTAGCAAGAGCCAGACCAAATAAATAAAAGCTCTTTTACCAGCCGCTGTGGAAGATGAGTGAACTGCCTGCACTCTCAGCAGACCCAGCAGCTCCTCTCACAGCACGCCGGTGGTTCCCAGGCTGCTGTCGAAGGGCCTCACCCCTTATTAACGACCCCAACCAAACATCTCCTGCCTGTGCAGTTACACCAAGGGTGCACGAGCCTATCTGGACTCACAATGACCTGCAAACATACATCTCTGGAAACGCAGGAGCAGAGACTAGGATGAGATCTCAGGAAGAAGGTGTTGCCAGGAAGGTCACCTCCTCTCCAGGCTTCCAGAAGGACTGTCCGATCCCCGGGCTGGGCTCACGCCAGCCAGGTCGAGAGCAAACTCAAGCAGATGGCAACATGGCTCGGGGTGACAGGACACAGCCGCAGCTTTCCTTGGCTCGCCCTCTGCACGCGGGGCTGAACCCTCGGCTCCCCGCTCCCCTCCACGCTGCAGGGACAAGCTCCTGAGCGGGACAGATCCTGCCACTTGGTCCCCCGAGCCCTTATCCAGCGCACAACACAGCTGCAGCGAAAGCGAGCCCTGTCAAGCTGCCAGGGCCGACAATGCTGCTTACGGCAACAACTGCGCGGGTCTGAGCAGAGCTGTGTGTTGGGAAGCTCACAGGAAGAGGGCATCTACAACCCTCTCCTAGGCAGCCTGACAAAGGGCCAGGGTTAATCGCTTGTGCTACCTCCGTACTCACCGTGCTGGGCACGACCAGGGGCACGCCGGGCAGAGGGCTGTTGGCAGTGGCCGCGCTGGGGCTGAGCACCGCGTAGGTGAATCCCACCTTGCCGCTGTTCTGCAGGGTGACCTCTGCTTTGGTGACTTTGTTAAACAGCTGAAGAGAGGACAGAGGAGCAGGAAGTTACAGACACAGGCCTGATGCTGGGAATCTCCTTCCTCTTTCATTGGCTTGAAAGGAAATGAACACAGCACAGCAGCAGGGACCGCAGAGGACATATGGGCACTTGACTCTCCCGGGTTAACCTGGGGAGCCCACAGCCACAGAGTATCTCTTAGCCCTACACAGGAACAGATATTTACGGCAGCACGCAGAGGTGCAATAACAACCATGTAAAGACCAGTAACAAAGAAACCAGGGGATACAAGCCCTCTGCCCTTTAAGGTGTCATCCAACATCTAGCTGAAACAAAGAAGGAGGCATCGAGGCATTTCAGAGGAAAAGCCACCTGCATACAAGTACTTGCAAGCAAAATACCAGCAAAAAGGGAGACAGACGGTGCAACACATGCAGGGCCAACAGCTGGAAATATCTGTGGGGTTTTTAACCAAAAAGAAGTAAAGTGGGGATTATTCTGGGACATTCTCTCCAGCTTCAGTGACAGGAAGCCCAAGTTAGCTCCCTCCCTGGTTTATTTTGTTGATTAATCGAGAGCACTGAAAAAGAGCATCTCCTTGCACCTCAGGCTTTAGGAGCGGATCAGTGGATGGATGTCTCAAGGCACGTCCCTCTGGAGATCACCGCTGGGATCCTGCCTGCCCCAGGAGGCAGCGTTAGGAACCTTGAAGAGGAGCAATTCCCAGCTTTGGGGGGGGATGGAGATGGCCATTAAAAACCACCTTGGATGCAGGACCTATCACTCAAAGGTTGTACAGCTGACAAAGTAGCTGGGAAGGGGAGAGACCCCTAGACCAAGGTCAGCAGCAACCCGCCGGTGATGGTTTTAAAGACCGCTGCCAAGAGAAGCGCATGGTACCTTCAGCCCGCAGTCGATCTCCGTGGTGTCTAGGACGTAGTCAATGAGCGAAGCCTCCCCACTCAGCGCGATCTCATAGGTCGGGCCTCCCTCCACCTTGCACAGTGCCGTGACGCTGGCCACGATGTTTGCGTGGCCAAAGAAGGTGAATGTGACCCGCTGGCTCTCGCCCGGCTGCAGCACACCATACAGCGGCAGGATGTCAAAAACCTGGAGGGAGGGGAGGAGAGATCAAGATGTCAAGCATCCAAATTGATGCAGAAGAAGAGCCATGGCTTGAAGCAAAGGACAGACATGACTGGAGGGGCCTGTTCCTCAAACACAGGCAAAATCATCCTAATCTCATCCTGCATCCATGACACTTTCCAGTGGAGAAACCATGGGAAAAATCTCCCATACTCACCAACTAATACATTCATTAATACAGTACATCAAAGTAACTTGGGACGTCTCCTCTCTCTCTCTCTGATTTGCATGCTGCTCTCTCAAGATGCTGCAGCAAAATCTACTGCAAAAATTTCCTATCGACCACTTGATTAGTAAGAGCAGGACGAATAATGCCCTCCATAGGTGCCACACAGGTAACGTCCTTGGCCAACCCTATGACATGTCCTGCACGGCCTCTCCAATGACTGGTTGCTTCAGCAGTGCTGTGCGACGTGCTGGGAGGGCTGTGACGCCACTCTGTGAGCAGCGCCGAGGGCCACCAGTGGGAGCGGGGGCTACATAAGCAAGTCAGATTCCCACTTACCTCCTCCACTCCCAAGGTGAGGGGCTCTGCCTCCGTGAACGGCATCAACTCCTTGATCTTCACCCGGCTCTGAGTCTCCGCAGCACCCTCCATCTCTGCAGCACCTTCCAGCTCCGCAGCAGTGGATGACAGCAACTGGAAAACAAGCACCATGAGCTGCAGAAAGCAGCTGCCTGGTCTGGGTGAGACCACTCTGCTGCAGGCTCCACCACCTCACCAAGCCAGGAGCAGCTGAGATGGGACCTGGGCACAAATCAAGCAGGGGTATGTCCCTCGCATCAGTTGAGCGTGGGTCTGAGCCCACCCACAGATGAGACACGGGCTCCATCTGCACTTCCTACACGCAAGCTTGCACGAGGAAGCTGCGTGCGCCCAGCACTGAGTCCTGGCAGAGACCTCAAGGGTACTTTGCACCCTCGTGCCAGCCTGGCTTTGCTCACTCCTGCCCGAGGAACACACCGAGAACCCCATGCCTTGACAGGTTAGGTTTTCTGTGACAAAAAGAGGAACACAACTGCAAGTGAGATGTATTAAAAACAGGAAAATAAGGACTTAGAAAGTGCTCAGCACAACTATCCCGTTTCAGATGGTGCTTAGGCTTCATCTCATGCACTCATCGGTGCTGGAGAGCTGAGGATCTCTGCTCGGTCATTCTTCTCCAACAGCACCTTCCTGAAGAAGGCAGCTGAGATGTTTTTCTGTCTTGCAGCAGCCAAGAGCTGGTATTGAACCTCAAAGGCACCATGTCTCAAGAGGAAACTCATCCCTGGACTTCTGACCCCTATTTATAAAAGAGGGCTTTGCGACTGCTCTTGACATTTAAGAACACCCCCTTGTTCACTAATGTGAAGAAGTGCTTTGTGCTGTGGCCGTGACTTCAGCAGAATCTGCAAGAATATTTACAGGACATCCTTAGACCTAATCAGAGGCTCCATCTCCCCAGTAGATAAAGCACTGGGGAGGGAAGAGTTTTCTCTCATCTCAATGCTCTTTCTGTTGTCTCTACGTTTTCAAACTTAGCAAAGCTTTGTCAAGTGTATATTCCCAAAGATGCTAACCCACATCTTTCCTAGGCCTGTGGTCTCCCACCTCCCCAGGGAGGTTATATGGCGATTGCCTTGATGGAGTGACACAAGCAGAAGACCAAACTGCAATCTAGAAGCATCCTTTGAATCCAGAAGAATCCTTTGAAGCAATTTTGGATCCTACTTAGCCACGTCCACTTGTATTTCCCTGGTTTACTTCCTGGGCATACATGTCAACAGAGCACGAAATAAAGATCTTTTCATGCTTCTATCCAAAAAACATTCAGCCACACTATTCTTTACGTCTACAGGGTATAATTTCTCCTGATTCAGAAAAAATGTGCAGAGTTACAACATTAAAACTGCTGATATTTGGATGTAAGCACGTGCAGGTCCCCTCCTTGAACTTAATGTCAACGCTGGCACTTTCAGAGCCTCTCGGGCTCTCTTACATCCTTTTCTATGGCCCTAGGAGCAGCCTCTGTCCCACACGATGCACAACAACATGCCAGCTCCCACTAGTACCAAGGTCAAGCTCCAAAGCAGCGAGCTTCACCAGGAAGGTCAGCACATCAAAGGCAACTTTGTCTGCAAAGCCTTCTTTTATAAAAAGTTGTCTCTGTGGCCATCACTGCAACACGGGCTCTTGGGGGAAGGCAGAAGCGTGAAAGCGGGTGGCTCCAGCTGGGCTTGAGAAGGTGCTACATGCAGATCAGTACTTGGCACAGCTTGAGACAGAAAGGAAACTGAAAGCCCTCACATCATGATGCAGATACAAGCCTCCTTTGATGTTGTAAACAAAAAAACCCAAAACCAAACAAAAAACAAAAAAATCCCAAACCCAACATAAGTCAGGAGAATCTGAGTGGCCTTCTCCAAGCAAAACTGTCCTATTTCTCCCTCCCCAGAAGCCCCGCGTCCAGCCGCTGGCCCTGCTGCCCAGCCCGCTCTCAGGGCATGTGGCAGCAGGGCAGCAAAAAGGGAGGTTGGCACGAGCACGGCTTTTTGGTGGAAAGCTGGGGGAGGCAACACAGGTGGTAGGCATAGAAGAAAATCTACCTTTGCTTCCAGGGAGTCATGTGCAACTGCTGGCTCTTGGGCAGGATCCCCCACTGCTGCCAGGGCTTCGGCTGGCTGCTCCGCACCCCCGTCCCTGGAGCTGCTCTCTGCAGATGCTGAGCGCGCCGACCGGCCTCCCTCCTTCTTAGGTGGTTGGGCTTTGATGAAAAATTTAGGTGCTGGAGGGCTGAACCTGGAAAAGAACGTAACTTTGGTCACGGACCTGCAGTGGGAGGGAGGGGAGCCTGCACCAGCGGCCCCTTGGCAGGATGCGGCCCCTGGGTGGGCACTGGTGGTGTGAGCTCAGTGATGGGTCTGACCCAGCAGCTCCGAAACCAGGATGGAGCAGGACAACGCTTGGGGCTGCCCAGGGACGATGCTGCTATAGCGGCTGTGCAGGCAGCTGGCAACTGGCTGCAAGGAGAAATGGAAGAGGACAGAGGGGAATGGCTTGTAGGGAGGTAAAAAGTGCAGCAGAAAAGGAGAAGAGACACAAACTGTGCAAAAAGGTGAGGCTGAGATGCAAAGAGGCAGATCCAGCCAGCGATGAGCCAGTACAGACCCACCGGTGCCCTCTTGAAAGCACCCACCGCTGCGGACCATGCCTTCCTCACCCAGAGGGCCAAAGCAAGACATTTTGCAGCTCTACTACACCTTTATCCTGAATATTTCCCCTGATAATTACCCGCAGCCATAGGTCACTACGAGCAAGCAGCGATGCTGGTGGCTTTCTCAAAGCGCCATCAGGCAGGAGCAGGGATGGAGCCCGCAGCCTGCTGTGCCCGGACCGGACAGAGCCCAGCACCGCTCGGGGCACCCACGGAGCCCAGCGTGGGACACCCTCGCACGCGCAAGGCAACACGGAAAGACACGTTGAGCAATTCCAAGCAGAGGCTCGCAATTAAACAGCCCATTGATCCCTGATGAGTGCCAAAGCAGCAGCGATTAGTGCTTTGGGGAAGGAAGCTCTGGCCATTTTTAATCAATATACAGCAAACGTCGATGACATCATTCAGCTCCCTGCTGTGCCGCAGGTATTCCCCGATCCCAGAACAATGGCTCCAACAGCACCTCATGCTAAAAGGGCAGCAGCTCTGCTGAAAGAAGGTTGGCATTTACCGATGGTGTGGTTACCTCCCCAGCAGTTTCTAAACGCAAACCGGTTGAGGACCAATTTGGCAAATGATTCAGCAAAGCAGTTCTACGGCTCGTTTTACAAACAGAGCTGAGTTTATGGTTTGACCAACATCTCTCAGGAAAAAGTACATGGTATAACTTTTTCAAATGTTCCCAGGTGACTCAGATTATATTCCCTGTTTCAAATCGCACAGGAACTCTGCTCCTATGTCTAATGCCACGCACTCGAACCATGCCTGCCTGTCACTGTGCCTATTTGCAAGTGTTCCCCATAGGCAAACAAGGCAGATTTTTTTACAGCAGTCTGGATGCTTCCTTCCCAGCTGGGAATTTGGTGCCTTTAATGACACGCTCCCAAATGAGTATTTCTCTTTAGCTTTGTAGCTTGTTATTTAAGGCTGGTTTTCTTTTCTGGATTAGAAGCTCTGCTCTTCACAACCCCCAGGAGGTCTCACCTGACTTGGCCTTCCTGCAACCACATGCAAGAACAAGGCTTGGCCCAGGCGACCTTCCCCAAGCAGGGACCGATGAGCAGCGGTGCTATCACCCCTCCCCAGCCCTCCCTCTGCCTCCTGCTGGGACCCCATGGGGGACCCCAAAGACGACCGCGGCACTGTCTGCATGGAAGAACAAACCAGGACTGGAGGGGACGAAGGCGTTCGCTTGCCCCTGCAGAGCATCACCCATCTCCAGGCCCATCTGCACAACCTTCACTCCTCTCATCCGAGGCACCTTAATATGTGTTGGGGTGCACCGATGGGCGACCAAACTGCTCAACACCTCCAGCAGCCACTAACTTGGGCATCTACATAAGGATGAAATAAATTGAGCTCAGCTGCAACAGCAGTGCCTCTGGGCAGCCTGCAACTGAACACTACTTCTCCTGGGTGAGCAGGGACATGCCTGCAGCATGGGAGTACAAACATCCAGGGCCAGGAGCACCTTGAAGCCCTCCAGCTACGCACCAGGCCACCCACCAGTTCAGCGCATGAGCCTGGCCACCATCACAGTGGCTGTCCCAAAACTGCTACCTGTGATCCACCCTAGCAAGGAAATGAAACTGCAGCTCTTAGAGCGCTTCTGATGAATACTGCGGGTTAATAACAACTCCTGAGAGTTGTTAATAACAACTCCAGCTCCTTTGCAGAGCCCCATGAAATCTCCCTGTGAGCTGAAGTCCTCCCCAAGCTGCTCTGCTGTAGAGAGCTAAAGGGTTCCCCCCACTTTGCCCCTGCCTGCCTCCCTCTCCGAGTCAGGAGATGTAGATTTATGGTCATACCTCCTCAACATCCCAAAGTCCTCACCTGGGCTGTTTGAACACAGGGGCCATACTCTCTTAACACAATTGCTACTTGTTTTTTGAGTGGGCAAAGACAATCCACCTGCTTCTGCGAGCAGCATGGCAATCTGTCAGAGTTCAAGGATCGTCTGGGCAATGTTCTTAGGCATATGGTTTAGTTTTAGGTAGTCCTGCGAGGAGCAGGGAGGTGGACTCAATGGTCCTTACAGGTCCCTTCCAACTTGAGATATTCTATGATTCTGTGAATCAATGCTCCTGTGCAGCTACGAGGGCAGAAGGAATGGTGGTTCTTCACACTGTGGCTATTTTCAGGGGTAAAGAGATGGGCCAGCTGAATGAGAGATTATTTTTTTTTTTTTCACAGGGACCTTTAACAGAGTTTATCGCAGCACAGAGTGGCTCCTCACCTACAGCACATGGAGCTGGTGGCTGTGGCCAAAGAAATCATTGGCAAAGAAACCACTGAGGACCAAAACACTGGCTTTGGCCACCTGACTTTGAGAGGAACAGCACGCATTGCTTCTACTCCACGCTGGGACAACCTCCTGCCTCCTCAGTGATACAACAGGAAAACAGAGCACTGGCACATGCCAGACAGATCCCGCCCTTTCTGAAAAAGAAATGTGTGATGATGTCTTGGGAAACGATCTCCCTGACTGGTACTCTCCTCATCTGCCTTAAAAAAATAAATTAAAAAAAAAAAAAATCAACATTTTGTTTCATAAACAGTAAAGCTCTGCGGAGACGGGGCCTTGAGCAGCAGCCCAGCAGCAATTAAAGCATGAGTCATCCCGGCAGCACAGGCGTAATGGCTTTTATAGGGAGAGGGATGCGTTTGCAGTGCAAATGTACCGCGGGTTCCCACTGTGAGCCTTGGGTAATGAAGACGCTCAGAAAGCAAAGAGAGAAGTCGGCTGCTCCCCAGGTTCCCTAGCTGAACACTGCTGGCAGAGCAAGAAGTCACCTTCCAACCAGCGTTTGCTGGCCAGCTGTAAAACCAGAAGGCAACCCCCGTCCAACCGCAGCCCACTCAGCGCGTGGATGACACATGGACATCTCCCACGTTTTGTCCTGATGGCACAGGACAAAGCCAGGGAGAGAGTCAAATACCTGACAGCACCTCGGGGGGGACGCGCAGCACTTTTCACCCGAACAATGGTTTCTCCTTCGCCTCCCCTGCCCTAAATCCACTCCTCCAACTCCCTGGGGCTGCTCCCCAGTCTGCCGGGGCAAATGAAAGCTCTCGGGGTCTGTCACCCTCATGCAAAGGAGGAGGCTGAGCCTCAGAAAACACAAGCGTAATACTTGAAGTGATTCCCACGCAGCCGTTCTGGGCTCCAACCTCCATCGCGATGACCCAGGTAAAAGTCCTCCAGGTGTGCAACAGTGAAACCGTTGGTCAGAAGCCCCGGGGCAGCAGAAGCTGTCTCAAACCTGCAGCATCCCAGCAAATGAGCTGGGAAAAAGCAGTGTCGTGCTGGAAGGCACAGAGCTGGAGGGTACGTGGTGAGGGTCACCATGCTGAAGGTGAACGCAGAGAAGCAGCAAGCTTACAGACACATTTCAAATAGGAAAACATCACCCTCCAACCTTTGTTCTGATAAAGTGTCACTGTACACACCTAGTATATGGGTTTATGTCTCTAATACAGACTTGGTAACAACATATGCTCACTCACTCCTGGCTCCAAACCCCTCCTTGGCACTCACTGTATTTACTTCTCATCCTTTCTGGAGGGGAACAGGTCGCAAATTTCCCCAAGTCTCCCTTGCTTCAGCTCCCCAGTGCCTCTGTCCACGAGTACAGAGCCTCTCCGTAAGCCGCTCACGGCAGCCGGACTGCCACCCCAGAAGTAAAGCCTGCGCGGCACCCAGCCCTTGCTCCAAGAGACTTCGTCTCCAAGAAAGAAGAGGCCACTTCTCTGTTACACCGAGCAAACCGCTTCTCGGCTGCTGCCAAACCACACGCAGCTGAAGGATTCCTTCAGCAGCACATTTCCATCATGACTCAGTCCGCCTTTTCTAAGTTACCCATGAGACTGAAGCAGGAGAAAGACCACCCATAGGGCTACCAAAGCCCAAAACGTACTGCCCCAAGGAGCTGATAGCACTGGGGGGTGAGAAGGGGGTATGCTCTACTGTCACCCATCCCAGACTCCCCAGCAGCAGGGGCACGGTGGATGTATGCATTTCTGATGTATATTCTCGCTGCTCATGTTGCTACCTCTCCCCTCTGGTTACTGACAGAGCACTGCTGTCAAATTTTGCCTTGCCCGGTTTCTCACTCTCTACGTTTTCCATCTTCCTTGTTATAAAAACATCAGCAAAGCAAAAAACTCATCAAATATAACACAGACTTGGGGTTGTGGGGTTTTTTTGTCACTACCAAGGCTGGGATCTGGCTCGCAGGGTCCCTGCAGGACAACCTGCCAAGGGACATGCACAGAGAGATGGCAGCGACATGAGGAATTCCTAATGCTATAGGAAGATCCACTTGGGAGGAAAAAGGCTGCTGGTTTGTTCAAAATAAATTGGCTGAAAAAATCCTGGATGGAAAGGGAAGAGTCATCTTCTACATGTTTAGCCCAACAATCCCTTTCCCCAAAGAATCTACTGGCAATTCATTACGCTGGATTTGTAGCCAAGACGCTCCCACTCTCCAGAGACGTCGGATCAACACATGGAGGGGACCTGACATGTGCCACGGAGGTGCACAGCTCCTGCTGATCCATCCTGGCACACGGACCACATGGCGTGTGTTAGCTCTATCCCAGGGAAGGAACATGGCTCGCGTGAAGGGGACAAAGAGGTGATGCAGGAACAGCAATGCTCAAAGGAAATGACAAGGCATGGATCCTTAATAAAGGATGGAAACTCTAGAGAACAGCTAAGTTTGGGGAGGAGCCTTTGGCAGCCTTTGTCACAGGTCTCTAAGAAAAGCCTTGTATAGCCCTTGGATTTAATGTCTTCCTTTTGATGGGAATCCCAAATAAAGCTGAGGAGCTGGGTACTGCCCTTAGAAAGGGGAACAAATCTGCATTTCAGGAAGAAACCTTTAAGATAAGAAAGATGAGGAAATGTTTGAAATTGACTCCAGATCTATTATCTCCTGCTGGGCCATTCTGGAGGTCCTTTCCAACACTGCAGAAAACATCTTGGTGCAAAGGCTTAACTTGGCTTTGAGCTATCAAAGGTCCAAGAGGTAAGGAGAGCCTATTCCTACTCTGTCTCTAACCACAGAGAAGAAGAGTAACCAGGAGAGAGTTATGGCTCAGCCGTGTCAGAGAAGGGGCATGGGTTGGCATGAGTTCGGCAAGTCCAACCACACAGCAACAGTTGGACTGTGTTGCTTACATGATTGCTCTGCTCAAAGTAGCAGCAGTGACTGAAGAGTAAGGAGGAAAAAATGGGTTGAACAATTAGAAGAAAAAAAAAAAAGATCTAAGCACACAGCATCCCTTCCAGGCAGAGAAACAACACTCTTCTCTGCTGTCCAAAATAAACATGTGTGTCTGATTGATGCTGCTGGGAGTCTCTGATGATTGGCTCCAGCAAGGTTAGATGTATGGACGGTTAAATCCTATTGATCTCACCTTCATGGGACCTCATGTTTGATTCCCTCAGTGTCAGACTGAGTGACCTTGATCTGACAATCTAGAATACCAACAGTGCTTAATGTGGACCAGAAATAACATCTGACATGTTGCCCTTCTGCAGGGCTCTTCATGAGCAATTTGAGGTGTGAATAGCTTGGAGACAGTCTTCATTTCCAGCTCTGCCACAGAGGATCACATGGCATCTGCTGAGGGACCGGGAGAGAGTACATTACTGCATAACCAACATGCAGAGCAGAAAAGGGAGCTGTCGTAACGTCCACAGCGCTAACGAGCCAGCAAAGGGGCTATGCCAAACCCTTTGGAGCCAAGGCTGCTATCCTGCCAGATGCTTTGGACCCTCAACTGCTACCAACTCAGCAGAGTTGGGTGACTCTGCATCCACTGGAAGAACGAGCACCTGCAGGCTCAGGTCCAGCAAAGCCCATTTAGGTGGAGACCGGGGTTCTCAAAAGCTGAAAACTGAGTCAGCATTCACATTTCCAAAAAACCTAAACTGGTTCTAAAAAAAGAAGAGGCAAGATCAACAGGCAACCAGCCAACAAGTGGCCCCAGAGGAAATTAATTCCACACAGCTTCACTCTGTTTGTTTCTCTTATTATAAAACACATGCATTGTTCTATCATCAAAATTAGATTTTCCCTTTAGCTGGCAATTAAACCCTAATCTAATTTACCAGGGGATGACAAGGGCCTCCAAGCTGAGCTTACAGCCCTGCTCCTCTTCCCCTGCCCATCTCCCTCCACCTGCTTTTGCAGACTTTCCTCTGCATTTTAGGGTCTGTTCTTGAAGGTGCCATGCATCAAGAAGGGCCGCACTAAAGACTTCTTGTTGTTGCTTGCCAAGACCCAGCTGTGAATGGGCTACCCCAATGCCCAGGTCTTCTCCTCCAAGCCCTCCTCATAGCCATAGCTAATTTCCACTTCCCAATAGGTCGTCTCCTCTGAGACAGATCCCAATGCCCTAAACAAAACTGTTTATTGATGATCTCTAGTATTTGTAATAGCAGCACTTCAATGCACACTGGCTAACTTTGCTCGGTTTCCTAGGGCATTATGGAAAAACCATTTCCTACTGTAATCAAAACTGCCCAGACTAGACTTTTGTACTATGTAGAGAGGCCACAGCATGAGGAACTGCTAGAAACATGTTTATAGACGTGCTCCGGCAATACTGCCAGATTGGCTTGGAAACCACAGACCAGGGCGGGGTGGCCCTGCTCCCAGGGGATGTTCAGACAAGTCCTCCCACCAACATCTACAGCTGTACCCGAAGCTGCAGCAGAACCTGCCATTTCGCTGTAAAACACTGAAGAGCTGTTTGGTGAATGTGACGTGCCATTGAACAGATGAAAACTCACTTCACCAAGGTGGTGTTTGCCTCAGGCCACAAAGGTCTGAGAAAGCAGCTTTCCATACCAGCTTTCCTTCCCAGGGGAACCAGTACAGGGGCTACGGTAAAGCAGCAGCAAGAGACTGGGGCAGCGGCACATCGTTCTGGTGGCAGTGCCTGTGTAAGTTTTTCGTATGGCATGACAACAAATAGGGTTGGCAGGGAAGGAAGAGAGCTCCCATTACAGATCTGCTTCTCCAAGTGCCTAAGCGTGGCTTTGTAGCTCCAGAGACACAGCAGGATTCTAGGTTACGGGCTATGCAAAAAGTGTTGGTAGCGTCTTACAGTCCCAGCTTGGCTGGAGAATGCTGCCTCTTTCCCAGCATCAAACTGGTGGAGATCACCGATTCCCTGCGCATCTAGCCTGACCACAGCTGGTAGGTGTTCTTTCCACACAGGAAAGTTGAAAGCAATTTGTCAGATGCCAGGCAAACAGCTTGGTCTTTGCAAAGTACAAACAGGACACCGGGAAGAAGAGCTTCAAGGAGAGGGTGGAGGCGCACATACCTCATCTGGTTCACGTGGCTGTCCATCAGGAAGGACCAGTGGTACCGGACAGGAAGTGGGCTGCAGTTTGTCATCTTGATGTAACGCACAGCTTCGGTGTCATTCAAGAGGCACCCAAAGTCCATGGCCATGGTCGGGAAATGGAGATTGGGGAAGTAGACTTCTCCTCGAACGGTGACCTGCTCCTCCTGAGGGTGCTCGAGAAAGCGTATCTTCAGAGCCTTCTCTGCTACCCAGATATTCAAACCCTCTTCATAAGCAGGGTTAAAGCTGATGGAGAGATGAAGTTCCTCTCCTATCTCCAGCTTCATGGGCTGCAAGGAGATGAAGAGTATTAACCGCCAGTGTGATGAAGTCCCAAGGTCTGACGGCATGAAAATGTAAATATTCAACGTGTGACCCCAACGTGGCCTTCTCAGTTCATCCTTCCTTTTCTTTACAGTGTGCACCTGCCCGCAAGCACCACAACACTCTGGTCTGAGACTATCTCACGCTCATGCCTCTGGGCTCTGCATCAGTACAAGAGGGAAAGAAATATTGTCCTCCTGAATTCTGGACCCACAGAAGCTATATGCTAAATACATAACCAAACCAGCACTCTGGCAAGCCAGGGCCTTTTGCCCCAACTCTAGAGGAACATCTTTTTCCTCACAGCACAAGCGCAATGGCATTGCAGCCTCACCCTTGCAGGTGCTAGTCACTGGCACGGCACAGAAATGGTGGCCGTGCCTACCACAACACGTTTAGCAGAGTCCATACCCAACACCTTCCACCAACAACGGGGCAGGTGCCGGGGAGCAACTGGAGGAGCATCCTCAGCCTTCCTGAAAGCAGGGCTGCCCTTGAAGGGAGCAAGCTGCTCTTGAGGTTATCCAAGGATGGCTGCTGGAGAGCAAGGATGGTTTCCAGGAGACACCTTTACTACATGGCGTGCCCAGACCTAGTTGCACACTCCCCTCTCCTCATGGCTTAGAGCCAGGACGCATTTCCCCAATTCAGATGATATTTCGTTTCCTTCAGCAACTCGTTTCAAATCTAATTTAGTTCAGGCCAGTCTACTGCTGATTCTAAAGAATAAACCTCTCTACCAGAGGACCTCCCAACAGAAATGCACCACCACTCCCCTCCCTCTTCAAACCCCACCAGCAGGAAGGTCCACGGCTGCTCACCTGAACATCTGCGGGGAGGGGCTGCCGGTCCGCATCGCAGATCACGAAGGGTTGCTCCAAGGCCAGGACAACGCTGAGTGGCAGGGAGGACATGTTTTTTAATGAAAGAGGCTTGTGCTGAAGAGTTAGGACATCACTGGGTTGCTACAGAAACAGGAGACAAGGAAAAAAAACAACCTGAAGCGGCCACGGACCTCCTTCCCTTTTCTGATGCATTTCAAGGTTTTCAACCCCAAAAGAGCATACATCTCTATTTACTATTTTTATTCACTTCCACCCTTCTAGAAAGGTTTCCTTGAAGTAGATCAGATGCTTTTCACCTTTAGTAACTACAGCGTCCCCCGGGGGACAGGGAAACAGTCTCACGTACAGATGGGGGGATAGGACCCCGAGAGGAGGCAGCTGCTTGAACAAGATCAAAAGAGAAAGTGAACCCAGAGCTTTTGTCTCTGCGTGGTTTATATAAACTAGACAGGCTTTGGGAAACTACTTTGGGGTGTATTGACATCAATCAGCTGCAGCTTCGTAGTACTCGATAAATCAGAGCGTGTGGCATCAAGCAGACCACAGGCAGACATCAGGCAGAGCTGAAAAGCTTCTAATTGAATCTGAACTCCCTGCTCACAGGATTTTGTGCTTCTCTGGAAGCCTGGGAACCAGAGGAGAGACCTGAAAACACAGCAACTAAATAATGAAGTATCTTCTCTTTTTCAGACACCTCACGGGAGAGAGAAAGATGATGCAGGAGTCAGGATCCAGAGACTAGAGGGCTCCTGCTTTGTGTTGATATTACCATCACTGCAGCTGAAGGACATCTGCGGGTCCTTTGAAGAAAGTGAGGCTTGGGGAAATGCAAAGAGCATACCAAGAGCAGAGAAGGCAAAGAGAGACAAGAGATGACAGTTTTCCCTCATCAGCCTGAGGAGCTGACAGCTAAATCAGTTTTTCTCAGCTCCCCTACAGGATCAGTGTTCAGACTTCACTGTGCCTTGAAGGAGGATCCTCAAAATACTCCCTTTATCCTGAGTACAGAAACTGGTGTCTCTCTAGAAGTGGCCACGATCCCCCTCAGCAGAGCAGCTGTAATCTCAGTTTTACTTCGGTGAAATTAAAAACCAGTCCCATCCCTAGAAACATCCTCACTTACTTTGCAAAGCACCTCAGGAGGGGTGAGGAGGGGGTTTAGCATCGCTCAGCTGCAGCTCTCTGCTCTCCCACCTGCAGCCCCAGCACACGAGGGGGCTGCGCAAAGCCCACGCTGTTCTCGTGGGTCCCACATGTCTCACCCTGTGCCCTTGGCTCAGCAGCTCAATTCTGTATCCACATCAAGAAAGGCCGAATACGGCTGGTGAGGCTGTCCCCAAGCCCAGAGGAGCGAAATAATGATCTTGGTGTTAATGGAAAAAACTTGGTCCTGCTCAAATCAATAGTCAAAGCCCTGAGGACTCGGAGAAGATATTTAGCTTCCCCCTTTGAACACAAGCACACACACCCCACGGGCTCTCAGTCATCAGCCAAGCTATTCAATGCCAGCATGCAATCCAAAGACTTACCTTCTCCACCCGGAAAGTGATTTCTCTGGAGGATATTTGCAGAATGGGAGCAACAAACTCACAGGTGACGTCCACTTGCATGATCTGTGCCTTCCCTGCCTTGCTCCCCACCATGGCGTGACACAGCAGCCGCTCCTTCACCACCTGCATGCAAGAGTCACACGTCACCCGGCGGGTGCTAGCAGGGCGTCCAGAAAACACCCTGCATTTGCTAGCCACCCGACCGTGGACATAAAGGATTTTGATAGCCTGGATAAAAACTGTGCCATGGGATCTTGGCCATCAACCATCAACAGGTATTACTGCCCTTAAGTGACAGTCACTCGTCTCCTCAACAGCCCTCTCTCTTTCTATGCTACACCCTATTTATGCTGCACTCAAACATCCATACCGCTACACCCCAATATCTACAAAAGGCACTTGAGTCACGTGCTGTCTACAATCGTAATAATCCCTGCCCCAAATGATTCTTGTTTTGATGTGCCCCATCGCTAAGCATAATCCTTACAGAAAGCTGTAGGAACTGATTAAAAACATATATAACTACATTAAGGGAAACAAGTGGTAGAAGGGCCAACGCCAGCAAACCCTCCCTTGGAAGCTTAGTAGAAAGGATACATGGCAAAAACCCAAATAGCCAGCCTGCCTTCAGCTAAAGAGGGGATCACTCATTCCTAGGATGTACTGTGCCCTCCTAGAGCTGCTTTGAAAAGAAATCTCCCCAGGAAAGAGATGTCTTGCACTCCACATGAAAACCCTCTGCTGAAGCGGGATGCTCTTATGTTCAAGACTTTTTCCTGATTTCTCATGGTTTCACTTTCCCAAATTCCTCCCGTCATTTCTCATTCTTCCCTCTGGTACAACACCACAACCCAACAACTCCTCGGAGTCTACAGCCTCCAAAATCATCTGTGCTGCACGTGCAGTGCAGGCAGTTGGGCTTCTGGCCAACCTGAAGAGAATTAAGTTCCCAAGACCCCAAGTAAGGTGGAAAGCCCACTCCCACGGTCTTGGCTTTGACTGCACGAACCAGGCAGCCACAGCTGAGCTCACAGATCCCCTTTGGCCTTTCCGGGCAAGACACCCTCACCAGTGCCCTGATCATTTTCCTTCCTTTCTAGTACCTTTTTCCCTCTTCAGCAAAACCTTTGGGCTCAGAACTGCACAGGGACAATCCCATCACAGTCAATTGAGTGAGTAATCAAGTCTTCCTCAAGCTGCCACTCAGGCAATCCTTTAAAAAACCTTTCAAAGCACTGGTATCAGCAGGAGCTTAATGCAGGTTTAGTCCATAGTTGCTTAAACATCTGAGCCCAGTGGTCCTGGAGCCAGGGAATGCACACCAGGGGTAGCTGGCAGTTTCTCTGCAGAGTTGGATTCCCCCTGGAAAGAAGGGTCCAGGAGGAACACCCAGTGACCCTGCTGAAATCCCTCCCCTCTCAGCTGCCATCCAAGGGTGCTGCAAGACCTGGCTGCCCTTGGGACACCGGGGCTGGCTGAGAGACTGGGGCGAGCTGGTACGGAAATATTGACAAAAGTCAAGCTGTCAATTATAATGATCCCTGGGAACAGGCTCCCACATGGGAAATGATCATTAGAGCTGACACACCCCGTTCATTTTTTCTCCTCCAGGACTCAGTGCTAGACAAGCCCTCTGCTCACGTTTGTCTACAGAGGAAAAATGATGCTGCTCCCAGACACTCCCCCCCTTCACAGGTGGTTTGTTTTGCTCGCTGCTTCCCCCAGATAGATGACCTTGCATTTTTTAATCTACTTTCTGCCTGTGTTCCTAGTCTAAGTGTAAATTATTTTCCCTGCCCTTCCTTTCTGCCTCAGCACATGACACCTTATAACCTGCCCTTGGCCCCTGAAGTAGGAATACTTCCTTCAGCCCCCATTTTGGTGTCAGCAAGTTGGGTTTATGGTAGCTCTAGAAACACAAAAAAGCCTTAGCAACTGATGGTGGCCAGCAAGAAAAGCAACTGGTGCTGCCGTGGTAACTTGTGGCATTAAAACAGTTTCTGGAAAGCTCTTGCTCATTTTCGCAGGCAAATGTCAAGGGGCTGCAAAAGAACTCCCAGTGGATGTGATCTGATGGGAAAGGCTCAGCCCTCATGGGGGACCTCACCTGCGGAGTGCTGGAGAAGCCTTCCAGGGTCATCTCCACAGTCTTGCCCGGCATCAGCTCCATCCTCAGAGGCCGAAGCTTAAACACGGGGCAGGCAGGTTTGGGGTTCTGGGCGGAATCTTTGCCCTTGGTGGTACCAATGGCAGGGAGACGATGATGCCGGTGAAACGGGCTGAAACCTTCTGTTGTCCAATACAGGTACTGGGTGCGTCGCCCTTTATTTGTCATCTTGAAGTGGTAGCAGCAGGGGTCCAGGCTAGAAGAGAAGCAGAGATGGAAAATGTCACGGGAGCTGTCATTTCCCAGCGATCACCCAGCTTCAGCACCTTGAAGGCATTATCCAACTGCACACTCAGCAATAAAGGCACCTCCAAAAAGGCTGACCTAGCTCAAAGCTACAGCAAGAGCCAGACCTTGGTTGCCCCGAAGTTTATCACCATCCAGCAGCTGCTCTGGTTGTGTACAGCAGGGAAAAGCTTCGTGAAGAACATTGTGGTGGGTTGACCTCGGCTGGATGCCAGGTGCCCACCAAGCCACTCAATCACTCCCCTCCTCAGCAGGACAGGGCGGGGAGAAAATAAGATGGAAAAAAACTCGTGGGTCACGAGAAAGGCAGTTTAATACGGCAAAAGCAAAGGCCGCGCACAGAAGCAAAGGAAAAGATTTATTCTCTGCTTCCCATCAGCAGGTGATGTCTAGCCACTTCCCAGGAAGCAGGGCTTCAGTATGCTTAGCGGTTGCTCCGGAAGACAAACGTCGTAATAACGAATGGCCCCCCTTCCTCCTTCTTCTCTTAGCTTTTATTGCTGAGCAGGCGTCGTATGGGATGGAACATCCCTTTGGGCAGTTTGGGTCAGCTGTCCTGGCTATGACCCCTCCCAAGATCTTGCCCACCCCCAGCCTAGCGGGGAGGGGGGAATGTTGGAGAGACAGCCCTGGTGCTGTGCGAGCACTGCTCAGCAGTACCCAAAACACCGGTGCCTTATCAGCACCCTTCTAGCTACCAATACAAAGCACAGCACTATGAGGGCTGCTATGGGGAAAATTAACTCCATCTCAGCCAGACCCAAGACAAACATCATCTCAGTTGCTGCAGACAGAGCATCACCAGCCTTTGGGGCTTAATAATCCGAGTATTTTTCCAAGGGGCTTCCTGCAGGTCTCGCTGCATCAGACACTGAGCTGGCCTGGCCTGGCTGCAAGTGGAGGGAGGAACAGCTTCGCTGCCATTTCACCTTCCCCTTAGGAGCTGCTGCCTCAGGTGGCTTCCTCCAAAGATGCTATTGGGGAGGCTGCAGGGTATACAGACTCATCTGGTGACCTGGGCACCACTTGCCTCACTGGTGGGATCCCCCTCATCCCCCCATCCCTTAGAGAGCAGCCAACCCTCATCGCCCCCAACATATCACCCTTTGCCTCAACAGTGCAGCTGGTTTTGTGTTTTAGGGAGACAAATGCACTCTGAGAACGCAGGATCAACAGAGGTTTTCCCAATACGAACACAGCAGCAAGACCAGCTCTAGCTGCTGAGGGAACGGAGCGACAACCAGAGATGAAGAACTAGAGCTAGATATAAAGCCAGATGAATATTCAATGGAAATTGATTCCTTCAGGTAAAGAAACACTAACCGCAGGCTAGTCTGGAGTCATTATTTTACCCTCTATAAAGCTGAGCATGACCAGGAAATGAAGAGTTCCTGGAACAGTTATTGTCTTTTTGAAAGGTACAGAACATGTGGCTTACAAAATGCATGTCTGCCATAAGCAGCTAAATACAAACACACAAGCATATACTATAGAACAAACAAGTCTGTGAAACAGACTGTTAAAAAAAAATAATGAGGTTTACAAGTTTAGTATGAAATGGTGTGTGTTGTGGAGAGCAACGGATGAAAGCTCGGAGCAGCTCTGGGGAGATGCAGAATTTGTGGCTCTGGGAAAGCCCAACTCATCGGAGATGTTACCGGGGTCCCACCACAGCTCACTCGGTGGCAGTTCTGCAGCCGACACCAATGGCAACAACTCCAACCAGAGCCTGCGGGTGAAGGGGGGCAGAGCACAATGACATGAGCCACCCCAACATTGTCCCCTGTGTTGTGTAGCCAATCTGTGGCTGCACAGAGCACAGGACACGCTGGGCAAGCACCAACCTCCCTGCAACGTCCCTGCTGATGCGGATGGCTTGTGGATGCATATTTAAGTCCCTAAAAATCTATCCTAAATGCTTAAGGTAGGATTAACCTGCTCTTTCTAACCAAAAATGTAGGTATCGGAGCACTGTGGACCCTCTTTGCAGCCAGGGAAAGGAACAGGCACCTCGAGAAGATGATGCCTCTCGCCCCAAAAGGTCTCCAACACAAGGCAAGCAGCACTTTGCAAAGGCTTATTTTCCTCCCCTGTTTAGAAGGACGTGCCTGGTTTCAGACACACACGGTAGCATCAACAAATCACCTCCTCCGAGCCAAGCTCTTTCAATGAATACTCTCAATTTATCCCACCCAACCTCAGCAGACCTCTCCTCCTCTCCCTTTCAGAGCTGGGCCTGCAGCCACCCTCACTTGCCCGTGTCCCGGGCTGCTGCTGCGGCGTTGACGGAGGAGACAGGGAGGAAAGCAGGCAGGAGTAACGAGGAAAGAGCAACTACGTCTAATAAAGAGCAGCCTGGCAGGGGAGCCGGGGAAGACGAGTGAACTGAGGCATGATACAGGGCAAAGACAAATTCTGCTGCTCCTCCAGGACTCCTGGCAGAGGGGAAATAAAGCAGCACCATTACTTTAGTCGAGGAGTTGCTAACAAGTTACCTCCACGGTTTTCCGCTGTTGCAAGATGATACTCCACAGTGAGTGAAAAAGCAAGACATGTTACTGCAAAGGGAAATATGTTTATACTCGTGATGTAGCGTTTTCCAGCAGAGGCTTTGGGGACCTACTGTTCTTCCTCCGTATTTTTATCTGATGAAGTGAGGAAATAAAGGTATTAGAAGTAAGGGCAATTCAGTGACAATTTAGCAACTGGTGTCCATTTTGGTGGCTTTTGAGGGCATCTAACATCTTTTAAATGGCCACAAAATGCTTCTAAAGGAATTCCTGTGGCTTCAGTGAAACGGAGCCAGGACCTTGAGCACGGAAGGAGAACTAGCCTGAAGGACTACAGCAAAACTCCTCCTGGCTGAGCCCACGGCAGAAGCGGGAGCTGAGAGGTAGCCTACCTGAAGCGGCGTCCCAAGTTGAGCTCCGGACCAAAGGGTTTGTCGGTGACAATGGTGGTGCCAATGCCGACAGCCCGGACGGGGATGACATAGGAACGGCTGTTCTCTATGAACAGGTTCACCTCGTCCCTGAATTTCTCCGTGTCGTCCAAGTTTGCGATGATGGTCACAGACACCTCGGTCTCGGGGGGGATCACTCCTTTACTGGGTTCAATCCTCCAGCGTGAGCGTTTGCCAGCCTGCAAGACAAGCCAAACACTAACTTAGCATGGAAACCATGGACCCTGGTCTCTTGTGGGGTGCAGGAAAAGGAAGGACTAAAAGATATGAGGGTAAAAACCAGAAAGGCTTCATTTCCCTAAATCTAAGCTACGGTGTCTGCAAACAGCAACTATGCAGGAGCTTATACAACCTGTAGTTTACCCTCCTTTAACAGACTCACTTCATTAACCCCGTTTTGCCCGACCCAAGAGATGCTCATCCTCAGGAGAAGGTTACTCCCCTTCTTCTTTTGGTCTCTCTTTCGGAGTGCGCACCAAGGGAAGCTACTTTCTCTCTCCTGGCTTCCCAACCACGGTGGCCGGGTTTGCATGAAGGCTCAAGGCCAGAGGAAGCCAGGACTGCTCAAATCCCACCGTGGCAGCCACGTGCCTGGGGATACTGCTGAGAACCTGAAGAATAACTCTGCAAAACTGGTTGATCAAAACCCCAACACCAAAGTCGTCTCTCCCAAGAGTTAGGCAGTGCTTCTCAACAGCCCCTAAAGGACTGAAGCACTCGTTCCCCACTGATCATCAGCTGCAGCGAGGTGTCCCACTGTCCTTGGCTTTGAAACATTCAGCTGTAAGTGTTTACAGCAGGGCAGTAAAGAACTAAGCAGAAAGAAAGGGCAAGACATGCCCTGTGGGCATGGCCGGGGCTTCCCAAGCATTCTCTTCCTCTCGTTTCTCATGCACCTCGTTTCTCATGCACCTTCGGCTAGGAATGGGGCAATAAGGGGGCTGGACCCCCGGTCCATTTAAAAGCACAGTTGCAGGGAGCAAGCTTGCAGCGGACAAAGAGAAATGCATGCAACGTTCCCCGGCCAGCATGAAATGCACTGGGATGTAGATGTACGGCTTCAAAGTGTCCATCACGGTGTTAGTGGCACACGCACCCCACAGTTCAGTGCTCCGTTTGGGACGACAGGCACTACTCACCCAAAACACCGCAGTATTCTAAGAGAAAAGGGTTTTTTCTTCTTTTTTTAATGAAAAGCAATGATGAGCTTGGAGGCCTGACATGATCCAAGTGCCTGATCCAGGTGAAGTCAGCTTGAGTTTCCATCTGTCAGCCTGGTGGCACTGAGCTCTAACAGGACACCAGCCAGCCCAAGGGAGAAGAACACCAGCAAACCAAGCAGCACTTCAAAGTCATGGAAAGCATTTTAAATAACCCCCCCAAAACGACCTCTGCTAACGAGGGTAAGACTAGCGGGAGGACAGGGAAGCAGTAACTTGCTGAGCATTCAGGGTCCCGGCAGCGTGGGGAGGTGCCCCAGCTATGAAAACTCCTTAGGCTGACTGCAGGTCAGGTCTGCATGCCTGCATCCCAGGATGGAGCATGCCAAAGGCATCAAAATTATTCCAGGCACTGGCAAAACTAATAAACTCAGTTCCAGGCTCTTCAAAGCCTTCCCTCCCCGCAGCCTGCGCAATTCGCTCAGATAACAACAAAATCGCGCATCAGCCAGAACAAGAAACAGAATCACTAAAGCAGCATCCCTTTATCGGCACTGGTTTGAAGTTTATCTCCTTGGTTTGCTGTCTCTCCATATGACCATTTCTTTAATAAAGGGAATGTCATCAAAAGCTTGAGATAATATGCAATGAAATCAGGAAATGAAACAAAACCTGCACTAAATGAGGAGAGAAGCAAATATGGGAATGGGAACTGCATGTTCTCTCCTTGCTTACACCGAGTTTGACCAAAACTCTTTATATGCTGCCTGAAAATCATTTGATTCTCTCCAGGGAATCCCAGTGAGAAGATAAACAGGTGCAGCTTCTTTTTTTTTTGTTAATAAACAAAACATGGTCTCTTCTGCAACATCAGCTCCAGTTGAATCTGAGGGCAGCTCATCCCTGGGAAGGTGGAAGGGGATCTGCTCCCCAGGCACTCTCCTGAAGACGACAACACATCTGGCTGGATGACCGCTGCTGGAGACCACGCGGCAGTGAGCTCCATCAGGAGCACAGGGCTCTGGATTAGGGAGGTCAAGGATCCCGTCAAAGCAGACAGGAGCCCAAAATCAGGAAACAGAGCACCGTCACTACAAGGGGAAGTCCCAAGAAAGCTTTCCTCTCTCCTCCCTGACTACAAGGCACCAGGAAAACACCGTTTGCCTCCCTGCGGTAGCACACAACACACCCAGCACGGTGGTCATGCAGGCAGAAGAAAGCTGCCGCTGATGGACAAAAATTGCACCCTAGGCCTTGTCTTTTCCTTCCTGATCACACAGGTGTGATACGCAGCTGCCTTCTGTGATGCTGAGACATGTCATTCTTGGTAGCCAAATAAAAGATGCCTGAGGAGACAGAGGGACAAACAAACAAGTAGGAAATGATCAAAGAAAGATGCTTTTTTCTCTCTGCCTTTCTGCAGGGAAAGCAAACACTTCCATTAATCAATACAACTCTTTTGCACTTGTCAATACAGCAAAAATCAGACACTTAGGGAAATAGGAAAAGAAGATGACAGTGACAGCAAGGAGGAGAAACGGCCACTTTTTTCAGCAGGTCGCATCAGCCCCCAGCTAAGCTGCAGCAGCTCCTTCATGTTGACCTATTCCTCCAGTCTTTTTTACCACAAAAAAGGCAAATCCTCCCCTTGCGGGATCCACAGGATGCTCTAACAGGGCTGCCTGGCAGCTGGGAAAGCAATCTGACAAGGAAAGGTACATCAGACAGACACAGGATTCAGTGGATGAGCATGGGATAACACGCTGGCCCCAAGGGTCACAGCCCTGCAGCTACCCCGGCAAGCAGGGATAAGCCAACCAAGGACATGGGTATGAAGTCCCTACACTCCACTACAAACCCAAAAAGCCCCATCTCAAGGCACAGCTTTGGAGGGTTTTTTTATTTCCTTCCTTCTGGTGGCAGAGATGCTCAGTGCTGCTCCCCACAACTCATCCGACAGACACAAGAGGGGCACGGGGAAGCCTGTGCACGATGAGGAGTACTCCAGGGAATTCCTTAAGTCTCTATCCCAAAGTGAAGTTATCCACAAAAAACATCTCAGCTTGCTCAGATAATGCTCTTTTCTCCCATAAAGCAAGAAGAAAGCTCAACTTGACAGGAACAGCAATTTGCATGTGGTGGTTAAGGATACCACCATGGCCATCTGCATTACAGCATTTTCCTTTTCTGTTTTGAACAAGACACCAGCCCTTTATTTGCCCTGTTGCTGCCCCTTAATCTAATCTCATTCAGGTTGTTGAGCTGCCAGTCAGCGTGCTGTAATGTTGCTGATCCAACACTGCTCTGAAAATTTCAATCAAGAGCTCTTTCTTTCGAGTGGGGACCGTGATCTAGAAGCCTAACTGCAAAGAGCCAGGGTTTTGAGATTAGCCATCAAACGGGAAACAGGGAAACCCCAGCTCGCTGCCCTGCGGCAGTCTCCAAGCAGGAAATCAAAGCAGCAGCTTTGGCATCTTCGAGAACACACGACTTGGGTTCAGGGGCGCAAATGAATGAAGGATGCGCAGGTCACCCACCAGCTAGGCTAAGGGACGGCCGGAGCCAGTTCTGCTCTCAGATCTACATGTGCAGGTCACCCTGACACCCGACTGCATCTCAAATTTTATCTCCAAAATTATTCAGTCCCCTCTTCTTCCCATCAATAAACTGCCAGGCAGCCTAAGGCAGCAGCAAAGGGCAAAACTTCAACCGAGGCAACACAACAGCACCAAAGTAGGCAGCTGCTGAGGGCAAGGGAGGAGCTGGAGCACACCTCGCCTGCCACGGTGCTGTTCCCATCAGGCAGGATCAGCATCACCGTCCTGAAGAGTCTGAAGAGCCCTTGCTGAAACGGCTGATCCAGCAGGTTCCCAGCACCTGCCTCCTTGAACATCTCCAGGATAGCAGCAGCTATCCTGAGAAGCTGAGATGCTCACCACGGGGTAACTCCATGCTGGGGAGTCAGCAGAGGGCTATGGAACAGCAGAGGCCATCTTTGCTGCAGGGAAAGAAACCATCCCTGAACCACCTCATATTACAGTTCGAGTTACTGATTAGACAATATTTGCAGAGATCGAAGGGAAGCAGGATGGGATTTCTTGCCCAGTCCCATAAGTTAGGGCACTGAGGCAATGGAGAGGCAGATACACCCCTGCAAGCCCCCTGGGTGCACTGCAAGCTGCCCAGGGGAGGGAGGGAAGGCATCACACCCCGATGGCAGGACCTAAACGGAGCTCTGCAGGTCAGTCTTGGGTACAAGCATGCAAACCCCATCATTTATACACCAGTACCACCCATCCGAGGTGGCTTGCTCTCTGCAGAGATGGAAAGCAGATTTTCCTTGTGGAGCCAAAGAAAGCTGCCCTGGGAATCCCCCACTTTGAGGTTATGTTGATGCTCCTGGGCACAGAAACTGGAGCGAACAAGCTGCAAAAGCAGCAAGAGGGAAATTCAGCCTGGGTTAACCAGCCCCAGAACTTCAACCCACCTAGCACAGAGAAACACAAACCCCCTCCAAACCCTGTTTTCCTGCCTCGATCCCCCCTCCAGTGGGGAGCACATCCCACCCAGCCTCAGCACCCGAGCCCTTCCCGCCTGCATCAGCCCCGCTCCCCCTGCCAGGGAAGCAGCCAAGCTCTCCTCCTGCTAGGCAGCTTGTCACACTAGGCAGCCTCCATGAATTAAATAACCTTCTTCTGCAGCTACTCTCCAGAGATGCTCTGCAACGCTACGGAGCCCACAGACTCCGTCGCTACACCACCCTTACAAGCATATCTTTGGGCAACAATCCAGCTGGGGTGACCCCCAGTAGGGTTGAAACTCACCTCACCACCAGCAGTTGGAGGACAGACCTCACACCCTAGTCTCTATCATTAACAGGAGGTTGAGGCAAAGCAGATGCAGATGGAACAGGGAAACCACAGGGAAACCCATGCCCTTTCAGGAGCAAAGGGCCACAGGGTTCCCTTCATCGCCTAGAGCTCCAAAAGCATGACTCTCAGAGCTAAATACATTCCACAAAACAAAGGGACAACTTGTAAAAGTGATCCAGACTCATTTCTGCTCAAACATCTATGCAAACTTTGTATTTTACTGAGGGGTTCCCCAGAGAAAACCGCCCCCAGAGCCAGTCTCCTCTTCCTGCATTGTGATGGAATATCTCCCTTTCTCCCTCGGGGAGCAATATGGAAATGTTGCATAGAAAGGTCAAGTCACAGGCTGCTATGGACCATTTTTGCTGGAAAAGAGCCCCACAGATACTTACCATCTCTGCCCAGAAGGATGCAGGGATGACAGTCTGATTGCAGAGGCGGAGAGTTTGGCAAGCATCTTGTAAAACTTGGATACGGCCAAAATTTATTTTACTCGGGTGCACAGAGACAACTGGTCCTTCTCCAACGCTCACTAAATGGATCTTCTGCTCCAGGAAGCAGGTAGGAAAGATCAAAGAGAACAGGGAAACTTGAAAAAGATTAGACAGCTCTAAGGGTACTCCTAGACTGAGGGATGATTAGGGTGCTTTGAAGTTTTCAGTGTGGTAAGACTGAAACAGAAGGCCTGGAGCACGTGTGGGATCTGGAGCCATCCCATCTGAAAGCCACAAGCTCCCGGTATCAGGGGGTAAAGAAACCCAGTTTCCCACGCTTGCTTTTTCACACCTCCTCCACACTGTTAGCTCTCTTCCCTGTACCCTGTGCCTGCTCCCACCCCTTTTCCTGCTCAGTCTTGCCCCAAACCACCCTCCCTGACTTCTGCTGCTGCACAGCCCCACTTGGAGACTAACTTCGTTAACACTCCCAAAGCGACGCCTGTGACAACCGGCACAAGTCAGAAGCAAAGCAGGCTCTTCAGAGTACAGATCATGCAAGTTAGTTGCCTCTGATTTGTGCTTGTGTGTATTCCTGGTATTATATGAATAACAGACATAAATTCTAGTGGGGGGAAACCCTTCTTTTGAAGGGAAGCATACCTTATATTTACGAGCAACTCTTTTGTCAACCTTCACATTTCCCTGCAAAGCCTGCATTGCCTGGCCTTCCCGTTGACTGCTTTACATTGCACACCCACAAGGGCCTGGGTTGAGAGGTTCAGTGGCATCCAGGGGATTTAGCAGCATAATTTCCATTCCTTTTAATGGAAGTTTAAATCCCGCAACTACTTTCAACATGTCAGCCTTCCTTTCTGTTACAGAAAGCCTCAGGTTCCCAGCAATCCTCTGACATCCTCCTTCATGCTCAGACAGATGACAAGACATTTTAAAACAGCTGCTTCAAAAGTTAGTATCATTTTCATTTAAAGTGTAACTAAATTTCATCTAGATTTCAGCTAGATGAAGCCAGGACACTACATACAATGTTCCCTCGACTACATTTTGTTGTCGCTGCTGCGGTTGTGTATGCAGATGGTGTGGAGACTCACATGTCTTTGGCTGGGAGTTTTGGCAAAGAGATTTGATGGATATTTCTCAAACATGATGGGCCTGACTTCAGAAAAGCTTAAATCCAGCTTTGCACAAAACATCACTTCAGCATGGTTTCTTACGTGCTTGCTTTAGCAGGATTCAGGGAGGTCCCTGTGTGCTCCTGAGCAAAAGTCCTAATGAAGCAGCGGTTGCTGCTCATCTAATAATACAGCAGAGTAGGAGAGGCAGGGATCGTGCTGCATTTTAGACTGGGCTTGTTATCCCATCTCACATATCCGTAATGAAATGCTGTGTCAGACACTTGGATTACCACCTAAGAGAATACCATCCCTCCTCTTCTCTGGGCATGAGCCATTGCTCATGCCACGGATCCCTTCTTTCCTTGACCACGCCAGCCATATATTACAAGTTCTTGTTTTCCCAGGAAGAATCCCTGTACACTTTATGCCCCACCAAGATGAGTCGCACAAAGGCACACATCTCCCCTAGCACTCACCAGCGGGGATCCTTCGCTCCCAAACACCGCAACACGAGCCACTGTGTCCTGCTCTCCCGTCACCTGGGCTTCCAGTGTAACCGGGACCTCCACCAAGCTGCGAGGCTGGATAATCCCGCATGGCATGGGGCTGGAGTACCACACAGGAGCATCCTTCTTGTGTTCCTATAAGGCACACAATCAAAACCAACTTTAAAGCTTCCTCAAAGGTCACTCTGAACTCCTTGACATCTACCACAACGACAATTCACGCACATTTTTAAAAATCCCTAGGAGAAAGCAGAAAGGCACAAAACCAGATGCAAGACTAGTATGGGCTTAGCATCTTGAGGGGGTCCGAGAGCTGCTGCATGCACAAACACCTGCTCCTGTGCTGGCAGCCTCCTTGCAGCAGCCTTTCATGACCTTCTAAGTTCTCCTACGGGAAAGCACCCCAAAGACTAGACTATGAACTGCTTCCTAAAGTTTATATTCACGCAGGTTCCTATTTAATTGCTTTCTAAAGTTTCTATCCAGGTAGGTTCCTGTTCTCAGCAAACCTTTAGGTTTGACTATAAACCAGCAAGGTCTTCTCCAAAACTCCTTTTTTCCGAATATACCCCTTGACAACATTTGAGGAAAGGAGGTGGATGCGATGCCAAACCTGAGGAAGAACTGCGTAGCAGCCTGGGAGATTGCTGTCGTTCTCAAGCGTCAGCATCTGCCGATACGGGTACTTTAGAAAGCACCGTCCAAATGTCACGACCGGGTTGAGCACTCGCAGCCGAGGAACGACGCATCTAGGCAAAGAGATGACCAAAAGGGAATTGGAGGTACTGAGAGAACGTAGAATTTGTTTACTCCCCAAATAGCATGAAATGACGCATAACACGTGTCACTGTCAAATGGACGTTTAAGACCCCTACAGCAATAAATTGCCTTTAATTTCTTTTTATACAACAACCTCTTAAAGGAGGAGCAAACCCTGAGTCTCAGCATTGCAGAGGCTGCCAAGTGCCCAGGCAGAGCACTGTGCCCTGTCCCAGAGCTGTCTGATGGGCACCTTTGCCCCAGGAGGCTTGCAAAGACACCTTGCACCCTCCTGACGCTCCCAGCAAGGCATGAGCTCCAGGGGAGCCTTCCCACCCATGACCAGGGCTCACCAAGCCTCAGGGAACACAAGACCCCACAATCTCAGTAAAAATTACTCCCTCCTCTCCCATACCTCTCTTGCTCTGCCTGAAAACTCAGCCATTTACCCCAGCAGCAGAGGGCACAAGCCACCACCTGCCTCACGCAGTGGCTGGTCACCCCTTCCCCACTTCTGTAGCCACCTTGCTCTTTGACCCTCACGGGTCCATACACTGTCTGCTCCCATTTGCACTTCTTTTACG
This sequence comes from Gavia stellata, assembly GCF_030936135.1. Classification (NCBI taxonomy): domain Eukaryota; kingdom Metazoa; phylum Chordata; class Aves; order Gaviiformes; family Gaviidae; genus Gavia; species Gavia stellata. The sequence continues at coordinate 131,266 of NW_026776563.1, forward strand.
GAATTGCAGCCCAGGCACTGACTGGACGACTCTGCCTCTTGCAATTAAACTGACACCCATTGCAGCACTACAGCATCGAATCTGGCTGCAGCAAGAACAGCTTTTGGCTTAAATCTGAGAACAGTACGTCTCAGAAGAACCAGAGGAAAGCAGAGAAACCTGAGCTCACCTTCCACATCAAGGACTATTTTCCCCGTCCTAAGATCTTGCCTCTACTTCCCCTCACCAGTCCTGACACAAGCCCCTTCCCCATTTGCACATGCCTTCGTTAACTGAACCAGACACCAGCTTTCAGCAGGCTGATCGCTGCGTCCCAAATGAATGTTGCATTTTGGTCACAACCCAGCACAAGTCCACCACTTGCAGGAAGAAGGAGGGGCAGCCCTTGGGAAATTTCTTACAGCTCAAGCACCAAAAGCCAGGCCAAACATGAATATAATTACTGTTCCCTTTAGAAAAAGGCTCAGCCCCATGCCTGTCCGTTGAGCACAGGTGCTTCTCAACGTGGGCTGCTTTCAAAGCACTGCTGTTCTCCTAGCTAGCTGGGTAGAACTAGCTCATTAAGCAACGCTTCTCCTTTGGAGATGGAGCCAGAAAACCGCGTTCAAGGCAGTGTGCTGGTGGGGGGTGCACGAGGAGAGACGATGAGCTGCAAGGGAAGCGGTGATACCTGGCTGTGAGAGGCAATGCCAACACCTCCTTGCCAACACCGTCCACGTCCACCACCAGTGCCAGCTCGTATCTCTTCACGGTGTTGGAACACAGGGTGACCTGGCGGAAGAGAAGACCATCAAATACTTCATCGCTCCCAAAAGCCATCGTCCATGTGTGGTGTCCTCCGGTTCTCCTTCCACGGTAAGGAAAGGGAGGATTTTGCCCTAATTCTTCTGCTGGTCCATGTACAGAGCACAGGCTCTGCGAGTAATAAAAGTCTTCTGACAAGATCTGCTCTGTTAAATACACCGTGCAGTTATCAGGGTATATGCAAGCTAAATTAAAGCACAATTAGACTAATGCTCTACTCACCACTGCATTAAAATTAAGGGACCAGTTTGTAATCTCGACTAGAATAGCATAAATCCAGAGGACATCTGTTGCCTTGAACAGAATGAGTTCAGCTTTACAGGGGGAAGCTGAGAGCAAAACGTGGCCCAGCAGATGCTGTGCAGTTCACGGCTGCCAGAGCTTTTGCAGTCCCCCTTGGGGATCGCTGCAGTGAATACAGCTCCTCCTGCTCAACAAGACAGGAGAAATTAGACTGGGAAGAAAGGCAAACTGCTTTATCCAATGACATCTCTCTTTTTAACAGCCACCTTCTGTCCTCATCCTTCCTCTGCCCACTTTAAATCCAAGAGATCGCTCTAAGCAGCTCTCAAAAACACAGGAGGGGCTTCTGTACCTGACTATACGGTACAAGACCTTCCGCTTAGGATTTTGGAAACAAAACGGTGCTCCTTCTGAAATGTCCCAGAGTAACCCAGCCAACAAAAGCCTAACACTAATGCATATATCTTACTCGCGTTATGCTGGCAGCACTAAAGCCCTCTCATGCATCAGTGAAGCTTCAGCTCCACCTGCTGAAGCACGTATGGCCGGACTCTTCCCATACCTGGATATCCACGACCCCCTGGGAGCGGATGGTCCCTCTGCACGGTGTGATGGTAAATTCGGTTGGCTTCACAAGACCTTGGGCTCCCCTTCTCCAGTATGAGTGAGTGTTGTCCGACAAAGGAACAAAACTGGTAACACTGGGCTCTCCTGAGCCGTCCCCAGGAATGCGAAGGTTGAAGGTCATGGGCACCAAGGAGGTGTTAGTGAGGCGACACGACAACGTGCGAGGAAAGCCTAGGAAATGACACAAATATGAATTTACGCCCCAATTATCCCCCTGAGTCCTGGTGTGAATATCCTGTTATGATAAAACTGTGCCTGGAGTTTAGCTCTTTTCAGTCTGAACCACAGCTAGTTGAGAAGCTAAGCAAGGAATTCATCATCACTTAAGCTCTCTTTTATGCTGATCACAGAGATTGCTTCCTTGGCAATGCCCACTCTTAGCGATGCCGAACACCAGAATTTTGTCTCTCTTTACCTGAGGAGCGCTCTCACATGCCCCAAAACCAGCATCAGTTATTTCTCACTTATGAGCGTACATCCAGACAGACCATTTTTTCTGAAAATTCAGTCTGTAACATTCCCTGTTAACTCCACGAACACTCCCACAGTTTTCAATATATAAAAGCAGTGTATTGTCATCAAGGAGAAGCTCCAGTAAAAGAAAGAATGGATGCAATTGGCTACTACAGCACGATGCAAAGCACTGTAATGCAGTTTCTCTAGGCAGCATCCTCAAGGCATCTCCTGTTTGGGGGCAATCAGACTCAGCTCGTGACAACCTGCAGCCCACTTCACAGGAGGCAAGCCTGATGCTTGCTTAGAAATTAGCAGGAACCGTGTCTCACCTTACCTAACAAACGGGGAGATCACATCCATGCTGCACACTGGCTTTGGTTACTGCCCGCAAGGGTTTACATCACTTTAGCTTGGATACTTGCTTTCCATAATGGAAAACCAGTGATACAACCACACCTGGTGGGGATGTGCTGCAGAGACAGGACATCAGCCCACAAATTGCTCTGGAGTGGACATCTGCCTTGGACGGCCAGCTCTGTGAGAAGGAGACATCTCCCATGGCCTGCTTACCAAGCGTTACTTGAACACAGGTGGGGAGGAAAACCAACTGCAGACACAGCAGGTAGTTCATCCATGCCCATCGACAGTGACCACTGCCCACCTCCAGCAACTATTCCAGCAGGGAGGCAGGAGGCACACAGAAAGGACAAACACAGACTTCACAGTCCCAAAGGAGACCGAAGTCTCCAGGGGCAGACAACAGTCAGCAGCAGAGCTAAAAGAAGCAAAAATGCAGTAGCTGCCTTCAGCTCAAAAGGCCTCATTAACGAAATCAGATTAAGTAGGATGAAGCTCCTATTACATAACCGTATTTCTGCCTGGTGCATTTCTGGTTTTATTTATTCAAAAGGAAATAAAGAAATGGCAGAGTGGTGATGTAGGGAGGGGAGGAAGCAGCTCAGGAAAGGTAATGAGCTTTCTTAGAAAGTCCATGAGCAGCATGAAAACACAGAGGCATCCTGGGTGCAGAATGATAATGGCCCTTCAATCACAATTGATTTCACATTTCAACTTTAGAACATCTCAGTAAAAAGCCTTTTGTGAGACGGAGGTGGAGAACGAGAATCTGCACTTTAATGGAGATGCTCTGGACGCTCAGCCACTGGCTCCATCAGCAGACCTGGGCTTTTGGCAGGGAAGGAGAAGGAGCCCAGATCTCAGAGGACATCAGTGCCCGATGCCGAGCTATTGCTTGAGCATATTACCTGGGAGGTGAGAATGAGGTGCCCTCACAGCTCTAATCAACAGCTCACACTGAAGGTCAGGTGGGGAAATGGTGTCCTCCCCTTGCAACACGCACATTGACCCAGAGCAGCTACAGGCTAGCATGGGGCTTCAACTCCCTTCTCCTGCAGTACCATCCCCTGGGACCTTCTGGCACAAGGACTTTCACAGCCATTCTGCTGCCAAGCATTGGGAGGTTGGGGCTGAACAGACTATGAGGGACACCAGAAAACACTGACTTTCTGTTCCTTTGGTCCTATCTGACCTCATGATGGCACAACACTGCCTAAGCCACCAGCAGCCCTGGTTTTAACACCTCGAAGGCTGCTACGGAGGAACACAAGTGACAGGTGCTCTTCTGTTCAGGTGCTCTGTTTTGGTGATGCACAGACCTCTCAACCTATGCTCCAAGCCCAGGGAACACTCACCGAAGGAGACGTCACCGAAGCGGAGGGAAGGTACGCTGAAATGAAAAGTCGGTCCGATGACACAGCCCCTGTGAGGACAAAGACAGGCAGAGGAGGCACTGGTTTGGTTAAAGAGAAATGCAAAGTGTTCGGCTTTCGTTACTGCTCGGAGGGATAAAAGCTGGTCTCAGAACCACAGCGGGTTTCAAATCAACCCGTTGCCTTTCTGCTCAGCACAGCATCCATGTGGACAGGAGACAGCCCAAGCAAAGTGGTCAGCAGCTGATAGCTGCTGATGTGCCTTAGGGCACCATGTCAGGCAGGGTATGCCCCCAAGTTGCTGCTGGCCTGATGAAGGACCCTGAACAAGTGATGGCTCCGTGCCTCAGTTTCCCCATCTGTAACGTGATGACACAGAGGTCTCCACGCAGAAGTGGACCCATTGTACTAGCTTTGCCAGCTGCAGGTTCTCTGCTTTGGTATTTCTTTGCTGGAACTGGTATTCCCATGGAGTAGATGAACATCTTGTCCTCAGATCATCTTGACCCATGCAATCATGAGGCATGCAGGATTTGGAGTCATGAAGCCAGGGGAGCGCCCAGACACCCACTGGCCACAACAAGAGCAGCAACAGTTCTACACAGCGGACAGCTGAATCTTGGGGAAAAGGATCAGCTTGTCACCAGTGCACCAGCTGACACATCCAAGAGCAACACACGTCTCCAACCACTGAACACGGGTGTCCTGAACCCACCACACCTCCTCACCTGTCCTTAAATTCAGCAGCCAGGCTCCAAACTCCAAAACTCACCAAAATCCCCTGAAATCAGCACTTGGAGCTGCACAACAGCCATTAATTTATTTCATGGTTGATGCCAATCAATGCCAGTTCTGCCTCTTAGTTAAAAATCAAGGACCACAGTGAACGCTGCCTTCTAGTTTTAGTCACAGGACTGCCACTGGCTCTGGCACATGAATAGACCCCAGCATCCCGCAGGAGGGACCTGCGTTCATCCGTGGTGTCCCATTTCCAGCATCCCTTTCTAAACACCAAAGAAACAAGCATTCAGGACCTTGTAAGGTTGGGTTCCTTCCCAAGAAGAATCACCTATGGTTTGGGCATCTTCTGATTGCATAGTTAAAAAGCACTCAAAAAACTGACTTTCAGGAGTTTCAATCCAATACTAATTCTCGATTCTTGGAGCTGAAGCAGCTCCTGAGACTAAGTCAGGGAGCAAATCCCTGCTGGTGATGAAGTTCCCTCTCCAAGGACCTCACATAACCAGACCTAACCGCCCAAGCCCTAACACCTTGCTTTGGACACAGCAAAGGGAGCAGGCATGCTTTCCGCCACAGCACTTGCCACGAGACGATGGAAAACTACCTCCAAACCCACCATGACTGGGGATCACACTGGGAAACTGCCAAGGATGAGCCTTGCCAGGCAAGCGGAGAAATGACTGCCATTTCTGCTGAGTGCGCCGTATCTGTGCTCAGGGAAGTTAAACCTGAATGACTGCCCAGAAGGCTCGAGCAAGGAGCCAACCCAGAGCTCTGTGCACCACAGCTCACAACAGTACAGCTCGCAAAAAAATGGGGGAAAAGGCAGTGGTTTTGGCAACTACCGCGTTTTACAGTAGCATTAGATAATGCACTTGTGAAGGGAGATCAGGGTCCTTGCAGAGCACGAAGGATAACACAAGGTGGGAGAGGAACCGCTTCAACACTCATCCCCATTCCTTCCTTCCTTTGCAGCCCAGTCTCCCACCAGCCAGCTTGCCTCCATTCAAAAGAGCTGGGAGTTTTTCTCCATGGAGGATGAAATCCAGTGCTTAAAACTTCCCGACGAGGGAGGCTCAGCTTGACCTCGTGGGTGGACATCTCAAAGGCTTTTGAAAACAAACAGCTTGAGCTGCAGGGCTGCAGAATGAGAGATAAGGACTGGATAGGGATCCTTGAAACTAAGGCAAGGCAGAAGTCAAGGAGGCAGATGACATCTCAGAGCAGAGTGGACTGCAATGGGAATTACTGCTGAGGGACAGCTGTACCGGAGCAGGTGGGCATGCTGGGGTACCCTCAGATGGGCTGCATAGGAGCCACCACCTAGAAAGGAGGAATACAAGGATGGGGAAGAAATAAATAAAAAAGGACCAGCAGTCCTCTTTCACTGAGACATAAGGTCTGCACCGAGCTCAGGGCCGTGCTGGCAGAACAGGGCAGAGCGGCCACAGAGAAGGGGAGGACATGCTGGGCACTGGCAGCCAGGGCACCAGTGGGGAAAAAAGGACCACTTCAACCAGCCCCAAAGCTCCAGAGCACCCAGCATCAGCTTCCCTGCCTACACCACATGATCCCACCAGCTCGTGGTTAAGACTTGCTGGGACAAGTTCGCATGCTGCTGTGGTCCTGAGAAATGAGCTTTGCCTCTCCTTTCATCAGCTTTTTTTTTTCCCCCTTCTCCCCTCTTGCTCGGTCAGGATTATCTTTTGCAATGACCCCAGCCCAGGGGATGATGCCCAAGTCCTTGTGACAGCACTTGCTGCAGAGCTTCCCGTCTCCTGCATCAGCACGTTTCTGGCTGCAGAAAGGAGGTACCGTAGCACTCACTGCACAAGAGCCGGGAGGACAGCTAGTCCCAACGCATTAGCATGAGAGATGATGTTGAGGCTGCTGCTACCCATTTTGTATGGAATGTTAACAGAGGATTTTAAAAACACTGCTTCTGGCTGCAGAATCACCCAGGCTGGCCCCTCTCCAAAGCCCTCTTGGCCCTGCTGGATGTTCAGGGGGACATCCCAGACCATCTACTGCCCAAAGCTGATACCATCACACTGTCTGCCATGGCCCAAGGGGGAATGAGCTACCTGTAGCAAGGAGTCACTTCAGCTCCTGGGTACCGGAACAGAGCAGCAGGCGTCTCCACACCTTTCCCGTACGGCCTCCAGTCAAACTTTTTTCCAGCATGGGTAGTCACTTAAAGCCCCACGGTCCTCACACAGAGATGTCAAAGGGTCACAAAAGGAATCTGCTGCTGCCAAATTCTGGGCAAACAGTGTCCTAGAAAGTCACAGAGCCACCCTGGCTCAACCATGAAGGCAAAGCTGCTTCCCAGAGGAACCCAAGACTTTGAAAGTTAAACTGCATATTGAGAGCAGAGGAGGCATGGTCACAGGTGGCCAGCAGCTCAAGGGAGGTGATCCTGCCCCTCTACTCGGCTCTGGTGAGACCCCACCTGCAGTACTGGGTCCAGCTCTGGAGTCCTCAGCACAGGAAAGACACGGACCTGTTGAGGCAGGTCCAGAGGAGGGACATGAAAACTATCAGAGCGATGCAACACCTCTCCTATGAGGAAAGGCTGAGAGAGTTGGGGTTGGTCAGCCTGGAGAAGAGAAGGCTCCAGGGAGACCTTCTTGTGGCCTTTCAATACTTAAAGGGGGCTTATAAGAAAGACAGGAACAGACTATTTAGCAGGGCCTGTAGCGATAGGACAAGGGGTAATGGCTTCAAACTGAAAGAGGGTAGATTTAGATTAGATAGAAGGAAGAAATATTTTACAATGAGGGTGGTGAGGCACTGGCACAGGTTGCCCAGAGAGGTGGTAGATGGAAACATTCAAGGTCAGGCTGGACGGGGCTCCGAACAACCTGGTCTACTTGAAGATGTCCCTGCTCACTGCAGGGGGGTTGGACTAGATGACCTTTAAAGGTCCCTTCCAACCCAAACCATTCTATGATTTCCTCTCGCAGACAATTACACTTTCTTGGCTGCTGCAATTGCAAGGTTCAAACTGGAGTCAAGGTTAAAAAGTCTTGGCTCTTAGTGGGGGGGTGCTAGGATCTGAGCCAAGACAAAGACCTTAGACAACCTCTTTTTTCTCTGCTCCATCATAAAATGAGGTGGGGGGAGCTGATTACCCAGAGAGAGCTACAGATGTGCCCACCAAGCTCCTATAACCCTCCTCACCTGATAGTCAAGGTCACAGGCTCAGGGGATCCATTCACACTGAACTTGAACTCTTCTGTGAACTGCCCCAGGATGGTGGAACTGAAGGAGATCCGGATCACCTGGAGCCCGTCTGGCAAAATGGTGCCCTCCCGGGGCAGAAAGGTGAAGCAGGAGCCCAGAGCTGTAGCTGGAGGGACCAACTGGAAGAAAGCATCGATGGCTCCTTTGTTAAACAGGACCGCCTGCAGCAGCAAGAAAGCAAAATGGAAATACATAAGGAATCTTCCTTTCTTACACAAGGCTGACTTGCTTTCCCATTAAACAAGTAACATCTGTAAAAAGACAGAAGATGCCGTGTGCTGCTGCTTGGCAGAAGCCAAAGAATATGCAACAGGACAAGTTCTGCCTTTGGGTTTTTACATGCAAAGCAGTGATAACTTCATCTAAACAGAGTCACGCTGGGTTTACTCTACTGATACAGAGCAGTCCACTCTGACTTGCAGTGCAGAGGACCTGCTCAGCATCAGCGAGTTGATTCAGACCTGTCCCTAAGAGCAACGAAGGGCGGTTACTAGTGGGTCATCACACAACTGCTTCTGCTCCTGATGAGCCTGGTCCTGCCAAGGGCAGAACATGGGCAGCTTCCATTGCAGCCAACAAGTTCACTGCATGTAGAAGACCCCTCAGGCCAGCACTATAACCAACTTCAGAAGCACTCCCCAACTCTGCTACAGTATAGAAGTTAGGTTTCTCTTCTTTTTTCTTCAAGGTGATACTTTCTTAGTCTTTGCTCCAACAGACATGTCAGGAAAGAATGAGCGTGACGTGCATAGCAGCTCCATCTATTCCAAAGAAGTTCTCTTTCCTAAATATACACAGCCATCATCTAAGATTTTACCATTACTGGAATAAACTGCAAATTTAGAACCAAGCTGTATTTTGTTGAATGCTCAAGAGATCTACTGCCTCGAACAAGTGACACAATCCCGCAGCGTTTGTTGAAATTCAGCTCTTTTCATGTTGGGCGAGAAATGCCCACATCTGCCTGTGAGTACCGGCACGCTGTCAATCACCAACAAACCTACCCAAAGCAAAGCTGTAGTTTCTGATTGCTGCAGGGTGAAATCCTGCCATTTCCGTGGACTTAGCTATCTGCTTTGAATTTCTTTTCCCTAATTTTTGTCCTTGCAAAACCTGTCAGAAAAACTGAGACAGAAGCATAGAAACATCCTTTGTTTTTCAACTTTGCAGCTGCTGCTGAAAATATGCATGTATTCAAACTCCACGATGGTAACTTGAACACTACTCTCGCCTCTTGTGTGTTTTACACCTTCGTTACAAATTGCACTTAGGGATCCGACGCTGAGCTGAGGTTTACCTCCAGTCTAGCTGCTTAGCAAAGCACTAACAGCTTCATCTACTTCATCACATTTTCTCAAGTAATGAAAATCATAAATTGATAGAGAGAGAATCAATAAAGTATCAGCATTAAAAATGCACAGAGCACACAGTATTTCCGTAAGAAAACACCTTAATGTGTCCTTCCCTGCCACAGTCAAGGTTTTGAAAGTGTCTGGCATGATGTATTGCCTTGTCTTCTACCTCTTTCACTTGCTCTATCTTTTTTTTTTGCAGAAGACGACACCATTGGGGGGAGGCAAATATATAGAAAGTGCCTTTGCTTCATTTCCAGAAATGCTTTGCTCTTCATAGAGCCAGAGGTGCACCAAGCCCGAAGCGTGGTGAGGGGCTCGTCAGCGAGGGGAAGCACTCCCAATTTCTTTCCTAGGGACAGCTCGGAGCCAGGAGGCTGGACGGCTTTCCTCTGACTCCCAGGAATCGGTAGGATGCACTTAACTGAAAACTCTTTGCAAGGGACTTGAGTTCAAACACAGTAAATTTGTTCCAGCTGCTTTTTAAGAGCCAGAGTACAAAGGTGCTTTGCATCTAGGGCTGAAACAAAAGCCTCTGAATACTTATCTTTTTGACCCAGTGCTGCTTTCATGTGTCAAGGGGGGTTTTTTTGCATGAAGCCTCCCAGCTGATCTCAAATGGACGTTGCCAAAAAGCAGGGACTAGGGCTTCACGAAAACATACACCTTTCAGACCCCACCAAAAGTATCCAGATTCTGTGAAACCCCCCAAACTTGACTAGTATGTCAAATATTCCCTGCTCACAACTGCCTCAGTTGCCAGGAATCCCCCAGGTCCACGAGGCTCAGCGTTGCCCCGGGAGCCATGAGGATCCAGCCCAACCCCTGCGAACCCCTCCTGCTCACCTCATAGCTGTGGGCTGATCCAATGAAAACCTTCCCGATGTCCAGCTGGTCAAAGTTGAAGCGGAGCCGGGGCCCTATGCCTTCACCTTTGATGCACAGGGGCAGCCTGGCCTCTCGGCCTGGGGAGAGATTGCCATTTCAGTACAGTAATTCCCTCTGTTGCCCTGGATTTTCCAGCCTGCCTCAATGCTAGTCCCTGACTCTACGATGGATGGGACCAGCTCTAGATGCTCCAGGGAGAAGATACGGGACCCTTCTCCTCCCTCAGGACATATGCCCTTGGGCTGGTTTCTAATTTAGTGATCAGTTTGCACCCTGAAAACGGGATGCTGAGTTTAAAACACGATCTCTGAATTTCTTCCCACACACTTAGATGAGCTTCGAAATCCATGCAGTGAAGGCACAAAGCTCACAAAACAGAACTGAAGATAAAAATCTGCCATCTATACTGATGCAATCAGAGACAACAGCACAGGAGCCGAGAAGTACGAGCCCAAGCAAGGCGAAGCTCCCTGCTAACGGCCATACGCACATCAACAGTAACCGCTCCCAGAAGAAGACTTGACAGCACTTCCGTTAAGACAGGATGGGCATAAAGCTTGTCTAGCGGACTGCTCGGATTCCGATTCCCAGGGAGGACGTTCACCCTGCTCAGTACAGCAAGGCCTGTGCAACGCTATCCGTATGCACCATAGACGCCGAGCCACGAGGTGACAATTCCCACGCAGGGAGAGAAGCACAGGCTGGCCAGAAGTGGTCTTTTCGCAGACACCCCGCACTCAGCGGGGCTCAGTCACCTGAGGTCTGACAGCATCTGGGGAGCGGGAGGTGATCCAGGATCTGGGAGCACATTTGTAACTCAGCTCCTGCTGCCTCAGGCGTCTGATGATGCATCCGTGTAATAAAGATTCATCTTGGAAGTATATAGTCTATAGGGGCTTAGTGCTCGTCCACGAAAGCTGTTCTGCTGTGTCATTCTTTGGCCTTTCCAGGCACCTTGCAGCAGAGCAAATGCTGGCGAACCCATGGCATGAAAGCTTATCCCTTCACTGCCTTGGTTGGTCTGGGATCAGTGATCCAAGCTTGTAGCCAGGCATCGCGAGGGCTGGCCTTGGACAGGAGATCACCTGGAAACCGCAGGGACAGCGGGCATGTGCCAGCCCTGACCTGCTGACCACCCACCCTTCCCAGCAACTACATAAGAACCGAGGGGGCTGGAAGACTATTTGTGCCTCACCTTCACCATGGGTAACAGAAGCAGGAGAAAGGAGCTGTACCTGAGATTTCACAGTAGACCGCTTGTTGATACACTCTGGCTTCTCGGGGTTTAAAGATCACCTTGATTTCAGCCGAAGAATTTGGCCAGACATCTCCCTCCTAAAACAGAAGCAGACAGAAAACCATTTATCTTTAAACGTTACATGTCTTGTTTTCAACCACAGCCCTGTAGCCTATATTTAGAGCATCAGTGAAGAGCAAGGAGCAAGCAACACTTGCCAACAACATTTATAAAAGAGTCTGGAAGCAGTTGCAAAAAACTGTCCCAAGTCCCTTACCTTTACTGGCATCCGGGAGAGGCATTTTGTTAAATTAGGGCTACAACGAAGCAACCCAACTGGCAAACAAATTCCAGCGAATCAAGCAGGATTTCTTCAGAGGTACCAGCCAGTCTAAGGAAAAGGGACCTGGCTACACTTCATGTCTGTACATCATTACATGGAGTACCAGCACGCAGTACTGTGGGCAGCCAGACTTCTGCACCTCACCTTAATGCACTTCAGGAGCTCAAGGCGGGGTTGAGCTAGTTCTGGAGTCATACTCCAACTGTAACGAAGCAGGAGCCCTGGGACACACTCCAAAATCAACTCTAATGCATCGCACGATGCCCTTCAGGCTCAGCTCATCAGCTCCCACTCTACAATACTCCTACTGCTCTGACACAGTCTCTTGGTCACACCATGCTGCTGTCAGCTACAGTGGTGTGAAACTGCAGTTGTGCTGACATTGCTGGCTCTCAGCCTTCGATGGGCTAAAGGAGTAACCAAGAAGAGAACACGATCCCCTTCCTTGGTTAAAAAAAAAAATTAGTTTCACCTATTTTAAAAAAAGAAGAGGTTGGGCTTATTCTAGGGTTCACTCCAAGATGAGAAGGGATTTTGCACTGCTCAGGCAGCAGGCATTCTTCGTCTCAGACCATGCAAATACTCAGAATCAGAGCTCTGGTTGATTGAAGGGCATGGGGTTTTGCTTGCAGAAACAGAAAAGCAAAGATTTTTCTGTACCTATGTGCCATACAACTCAAAAAAAACCTGCCAGTCTTGTGTCCAGGCTCACAGATGCCATTGGAAGGGAGATTCAGACATGGTGTAAGTCCAGCTTATACAAAGGGATTGGTGTTTCCATGACTAAACTTGGGCTGAATTTGGCCTCCTTTCCACACAGGACCATTTCATTCTTCAGGTCAATATGTGAACTGACAATGCTCTAATACCCTTTGTTACTCCCCATACAGTATGCCTCAGGTGTGCCCTTACATATAATAATCAATACCTCTGAGCACTCTGAGAACACTTATTTATAGCCCTTGCAGTAGCTCAGCTTTAGGCAGGCTCTCACTGCCTGTCAGGAGCCCGCAGTTCAGAAGTGGTTTTTGTAACAAGCTCTCCCAGCCTCACCAGAAACCTGACCTTTTCTCTCGGCACGTCAAGGCAGCTGATGCAGGGATCTGCCAAGTGACCTCATTCAGGGAGGAGCAGGAGGAGGAGGAGGGGAGGTTCTCAGCTACAGCTTACCATCGGCTCAATGGTGAAGACATCATCGGAGAAAAGCATGGAGTCTCCTTGCACCTTTGCCCTCTGGTTCCGGAAGGTGCGGGAGAGAAGGGAAAGGCGTTCTCGGAGAGTGGGGTCCACCGTGCACTCCTTGAGGAAGCAATCCGTCCTGTCCTCTTCCTGCCTCTGCAGCCTGCGACACAGCCTGCGGCCATGGGGAGAGACAAACCAAACAGATAATTCAATAAGCAACATATTTGCAGAGACTGCCGGGTAAGTGCAGGGGCAGCAACGCACTCGGGGAGGAACAGCAGCACCAGCAGCAGCTCAGCAAGGGGCTGACCCCGAGCCATGGGGTCCCAAATGGATCAGATGATCCCTTGTTGCTCCCTGGCGTGGCAGGTAGTTTTACTCCACACTCACAAGTTAAGAAGAGGTTTTGGAAAGCTAGCAGCCCTCAAGAGAGCCTCCTGGCTCAAAGCCACTGCCACAACTGATGGAGAATCCACCAACCTCAACTGCCTTTTCCCACCATAGAGCTGCTCGGGGGAGGCAGATAAAGATCAAGGAGCACCCACTGCAGGGCTTCACTGGCAAGGGGAGAAGCACCTGGGGTTCAGCTGCAGGTTACGAGCATCACTCTTTTTCCTTCCTTTTTGGACCAGCAGGGATAAGCAAACAACGCCTGCTCCCAGTTCCCTATACTGCCTTCCACCAGGGGATCCCTGCTTCTCTGACAGCAGGACAGTGGCCTTAGAGCTATGACCATCCCTAAGACTTCCAAGTAAGGAAGAACAAAACCTCCTGCTCAGACTCTAAGACACAAACTGGCACGAGATCAAATGTAATTGGAAAAAAAGAAAAAAAAAATCCGGTTGAAGTCTACTGTGGGGAAACCTGGTTACTTCTGAGGGGAAAGAGGAACACTCAGGGTCCAGGCTGAGACAGGCAGCTGGGAGAGATGGTCAAGGAATGGGCCAGGGAAGTACCAAGAGAAGGTCAGGAGGTTTCCTTTCAACACACTGAGCGTGCACAGAAGTCACACACTGTGTCATTAAAAAGAGAGAACAGTGGAAAACGAGTTTTGGCCTTCAAGGCATTTCTGACCTAATTACGTTGCACTTTATTTGCTCAGAGGCCCTCAGAAAGTGCTCCACTTTAAGGCAGTTTCCTGATCAGCTATGGGTTCAGACTAACTCCTATATACCTACATCCATCCAAGTCTGAAAAGTCACACAAGGATTCCCTAAATCACCCAAGCTTTGAAGTGTCATTTCCAATTCACCCCCCCGGGCTGCAAGTGTTTCTCTGCTGCCTGAAATGGGAATTTCAAAGCTTGAGCAAAGACACACTTTCAAGAACCTGCCCCATCTCCCACCACCATGAAGACACGGGGGGCTGAAGCCCAAATGCACTTCCAGGTCCTGTGCTGCCCTACCTTCCCTGCAGAACCCTCCACCTCCAAACTCTCCCCAGCCTCAAAGGAAGGGCACAAATACCTCCTTGTGCTGGAAACCAGGGCAGCGTGAGACAATTAACACCCTACAGCAGGGTGGCCTCAACTTTCACCCTACCCTGCACGTTGCTGGAAAAGGAGCCTGCCACCTTATCAAAGCTGGAGTGGAAGAAACTGCAGTGACTATCGTAATAGTTATGGTATCTGCAGCTACATTACGTCCCAGGTAACGAGTGCTGACACTTTCCTCAGCCTCATGGACCCTCTGTAGCCCAGGGGTGTCTGGACCTCAGTGGTTTGTGCTCCCACAAACCACCAATTTGCTATCCAGTCATTGCAACCAACCTTTCCTCTCCAAAACATCTTCCTCAGCTGGAGTATGGGTGGAACTGGACTGGGAAGTGCTGAGCTCCAGTACCCTGAAGCTCAGTGACACGCACCCTGACGCTGGGGATGGTTTACTTCTCCTAAACCATTCAAAAGCACCAACACCCCTGGGGCCACACGTCAGTTTTACCCTTGGGCAGCGTATCTTATGGAAACGAATCTTTCAAACGCACCTCAGCTTCCGCTGATCCTCCTCTTCCTGTGTAGCAAAAGCCTTCCACTGGAAGTGGGCTATGATTTCACTCCGATTGTGGATGACCACGGATCCGTGGTTTGACAGCGAGAGGTAAGTCTTCTCAACTGCCAAGGAGTTCCTGTCTAGCCTGATGTTGACATCTCCAGCTGCTCCATAAAGGCTCGTGTGGGTATCTTCACCTGCAACAAAGCAAAGGGCAGTCTTTGCTCACCTCACTTGCTGATGGAAGTACCAGGAAGAGAGCAAACCACACGTAACAGAAGAAAGCGTTACAGCTTTTAGCTGTATTAGCAGTTCCACGGATCAGCACATTTATCTCATCCTGAGAGCTGCCTGTGTACAGCACAAGGATGTCCTGGGCACCATCTAAACCACCTTATTTCTGGGTGTGTTTGTAGAGGTTTATCCCCAAGGTGACAGCATTTACAGTGAGATTTTTCAGACGTGCCCAGGTGGCCTTTGGGTTGCCATCCCACTCAGGTCACGGGGAATTCTGCATCAAAGTCATTCAGGTGACTCTGAGGAGTCCCACCACAGTCATAGCTTGACCAGGGTCTCCTGCAGGCACACCACCAGTGGTGGGTCTCTCCTGAGGATCCCTTGTTGCTGGCAAGCAAAGATGCCTGGGGGCATGTGGGCAGAAAAGGGAGGTTCAGAGGAACAAGTGAAGGGACAGCCCACCGCAGGATGGCATGCAGAAGAGAACTTCACTGTGTTGTAGAAGCAGTACCCTCACTTGCTGTTTGTGAACATATGTCAAAATGAGACTGGTAGGGCACGGACCACACCAGCCCGCCCATTACAGTCCTGCAAGCCCATTTCTTCAGCCTGGATCCTGTTGCTTATGCCTGAGGGTGCAAGTCTACACTGAATATTCCCAAGCTATTCAACGACCAGAGCGAGGACATCTTTGCTTTCCAACTCAGAACAAGCTGAAGAGGAGAGAGCCTTGCCTGTGCACATCAACTGATTAATGGCTGGAGTCTTGCTGGGGTACCTGCCAGCATCGCACCCTCCAGAACAGACTCCCACCAAAGGCTCCCTCATTCCCAGAGCTTTCAAACCTTCATTCTTCCCAACCAAGGAACTCCTGGGAGTCAACCGAGCTCAAACATCACTACCAAGCCCACTCTTCCTGTTGTGGGTGAGTGTTCCCCAGGTGAGATGCAAACAGCAAACATCAGACATGCTCTCCAGAAATGGCATTTCTAGGGAGTGGTGCTTAAAGCCTCCGAGCCAGCCCCAACTGACAAGCGCAGCAACCCGGCCATGGCCTGGAGGGCATCCCTCTGCAAAGGCACAGCCTTCTCCTCACTGCAGGGCTTACAGCAAGGCAGCCAGTGGATGCACCTGCCTTTAAAAGGCTGCCATGCCACACCACAAGGGGAGAGCTGGACGGACTCCTTAAATCCTAAGCCAGGCAACGCAGCAGAATCACATTCATTCTGGGAGCCGGGTTGGGGAATGAGGCAAGACTCGCCCTTAAAACAGTAGATCTCTACGGTCAGTCATTCATGTCTGCACATGGAGAATTCAGCCTTCATGCCTCTACAATCCTCAATTTCTTGGCTCTTAAGGGAGTCTGGAGTGGCAGGGATTTGTGGCCAGAGCTGAGTTACGTCGGGAGAACACCAGCAATGTTTCCAAGGACTGGACAATCTGCCTCCTAGAATGGACAATTTAGCATATAAAAATCACTGAACTTCAGAAGAGTTACAGAGACGGCCATGCTTTATAAGCATTACCTTCCCCCTGCGCTGAATCCTCGGCATACATTGGCAAGCAGATGAGCCAGGACCCAAGAAATGGGAGACAGGCAGAGTGCTTCGAGCATGCACAACTCAGGTTTATGGAAACACAAGCTAATCCTCCACAACGATCAAGACAAACTACTACAAAATAAACACCATGAAAACTGTCACCTCACTGTCTAAACCCATGGCCACGTGGGTCTTGAAGTATTGGGTATAGTTCTGATCTCAAAAAAACTAGCTGAAGCATTTGAAATTAATAGAGAAGGGCAGAAAGTACGATTAAAAGTATGGAGCAGCTTCTATATGAAGACTGAACAGATTTCTCGGTTGAGGAATCCGTATGGGAGATAGATGGGAGAGGTTTGTAAAAGCACGAATGGCCCGGGAAATGTGAATAAGGAAAGACTTGTCATGATTTGTCACAAAACAGGAACCTGAGGGCCTGAAATAATCTTATTGGTCAGAAATTACACAAAAGTACTAGTACTTTTCCAGGGAAAAAGTAGTACTTTTCCAGTACTCTTTGTCAGTAAGAACAAGAGTCAAAGAAAGATCTAGCCCTCGGAATACCCTATAGATTCTCTAGATGCATACAAATGAGGCACCTTTTTGTGCTTCTCTACCCAAAATTTCAGTAGTTCTTTCAAGAAAGCGCTACCCATCCCATGAGCTTCTCAGAGTGAGCATAAACCATTCTCTGGGAATATGTCATTAACTGACAAATATTGAACAAAGGTGTGACAACTCATAAAGCCACAAAGAGCATTTGGAAGATACAGGAGCATTTTTGTAACCCCTACAAACTCGAGACAACTAAAATGTTCACTGCTGGGCTAAAGCATCACACTATCACCTGGATTAGGACATCATGCTCCCCAGGACCAACAGTCAGGAATAGGGACAAAACAAACCTCTCTTTCAAGCAAGAGAAAACGCACACCAAATGCATACATGCAACAGAGAAAGCGTCTCGTTCAGCATCACGAGATACCTCTGCTGAACCAAGGCCGACAGAAGCATTTTAACATGTCGCACCTTTTTCTTGAGTTTTCCCCACTTACTCTTAAAGTGACTTACAAAGCTGACGGTATTTCTGTGGCCTGATCTTGGCTTCTCGTACCCTAGCATACATTTCACACCTATCTCGGGAGGCACTGAGCACTTCCTGCCAAATCCCAAGAGCCCTCAACTCCTGGCTACTTTAGTCCTGATGTTGGGAAGCATGGGCTGTAGATGGGTAGAGGGCAACATGGAAAAAAAGGTCTGTGGCAAGACGATGGAGAAGCAGTACATGGGACAGAGGTGTGTAAGAGACAGCAGGCACTGGAGAGAGTCTGACAGAGACATGTGTTCCCCACATTATGCTTCAAACATAGCGTTGTCATGGACTAAAACTTCATGTGTGCATATGCATGCTGCAATGGAGAGTCGAGGTTTCTCTCTCCTCCACTCAGCAACTCCCAGAAAAACAGCATTCCAAAATCTCATTCCCATTCAAGGGGATCTACTTTAACAACCCCCTCAACACCAACTACTCTTCACTTTTATCCAAGGTAAAGCTGGGGCAGGGCAGGTACACCTGGAGAGGGAATTGAGGTGGCTGGGACAACGGGGAAGGATGGCAGAAGACTGTCACGAGAAGGTGCTGGGTGCAGAACACCATGCTGACACCAGGCTCCCCCAGCGAGGGACCAGCGCACAGGACATACAGAACAAGGACAGGCTCAGCCTCTGCCCCTTATCTGTTCACTTCTAAGCACTGAAACATGCAGAGGTTTTGGAAGAAAATGTTTTAGAAGTTGCCCACAAAGCAAACTTAACATCATTCTGCTTAGAAAGGGCTCTGCTTTGAAGGACGCAGAGAGCGTGCACCACGCAGCGCCCAGCACTTACCTGTGTCGTAGTGAACTACCAAGGACCTGGAATGGTGCCCCGTCTTCAGTGGGTGAAACTCCACTGTCACTTGCATGGCATCACCAATCCCAAGAGTCCCGACGGAGGGATCGACAGAGAAAGGGCTGCAAGGCAAAGAGAGCTATCAGGACTATTGCGGGAGATTTGGGGACTGTATTCCTTTGGCAGTCTAGTTCCCTTCAGCTCACTTGCGCAAGCAAGGAGCAAACAAACCACAGCCAGCAGAAGACAAACACAACATACAGGATCAGAAACAGAGCGACTGACTCCCGCTTCTGCAGAGATCCAGCCCTCAGATGATCCCATGGCATAAAATGACCTCATCTCCCCCATGCTCTGCATCCAATTCTCTGCAGCCTCAGGAGTCCAACTGCTAGCAATACCATCAGAGAACAACAGCTTGTGAAGAGCACAGAAATGGTAACAGCTATTCGCATGCACAACCTGATGCTGATTTCCTCAGGAATCTGTCTTTTCCTGCCACCCAGAAACCTCACCTCAAGGGATGCAAATGTCAAGGCAATACCTGTTTCAATGAGATCACAGCCTAGAAATCAGACAGAGAATAAAAGTCTTTTTGAAGACCCGGGACTAGTTATGGTTCAATTTGCAGAATCCTTTTTTTTTTTACCTTGAAAGCATCCTGGTTTAGCCTAAGAAAGTGCGAGTTTTATCAGCATTTCAATGAAAGCTGCTCTAAGAAGAAAAGAACAACAGGAAAAATCTGAATGCAAATGCAGACTGGAGCGATCCCATGGCATGGAAACAAAACACAAAAGGAGTATCCCATTTACAGCCTGAACAATTAAATCCCTAGCGAAATGAAGCACCATTAACAGGAGCATAGCAAGGCAAGTTTAACAGGAGGTCTTCTCTCTGTTCACAAGCAATGCAATCTGGGACTCCGGGTTGTACTCCAAGCTCGGTAACTGTTTGCCTGGCCCACCAGACAGTCTGTGCAATGTCTTGGAAATAATTATGAAAATGTGTTGGCATACTGTGGATTTAAGATGAGCAGTTATGATTTGTCACCAGGTAAACAGCTCTTGGCTGATAGAAACAAAACTCGATGCTTTAATGCTGCTTAGGGCTAAGTCAGGTAAAACATGCTTCTGCACAACGGCAGCTGAGCTTCATGGCTCTTGTACAGCCACACTTAGAAAACAAAAGTTACTGGGTTTAGTGCTTTGCTGGTGGTCAATTTGTCACCTTAAAACCACGTTCTGGAGAGTTTTACCATGATTAGAGGACACAATGCGCACACCAAAATAATGAGAACAACTGGAGCCATGCGCCAGCTGAACTTTGCTCACCTAAGTAGTGACAGCTGATGACATTGCACTCAATAGAGCAGTTGGCAAGGACACTGCAAAAACATGCCTGACTTTACTGGGTATTTAGTTTGGTGGTGACAACTAGATCTGGACAGCCCCGAGGAAAACTGTACACCGATTTGCAAGTTCCTGCCTATGTATTCTCCACAGCGATAAGCAGCAGCCTGCTGAAATAGCATCCTGGAGGCCTGCTTAAATAGCTTTGCCAGGCTTTGGTGGAAGCTCCTCTTGGACCCTCACGTTTCACAGGACAAAAGTAAGAAGTCTTCTTTCGAGCCCTGCTTTCCTGGGGAAGAAATTGAGGCTACTCAGGTGCACCAAGTCAGACAGCGGGTCTTTGCTGCATTCTTGACCTCAGCTCCTACACCGAGACCTCTGGGACCAAACAACTCTCAGCTCATTATCAACCAACTGAACTGGTTTCCTTGCAGATGCGGTGTCAAAAACGCATTACCCTCTCCAATTCAGCAAACCCCAAAACCGGTGACTACCTTCTGAGACCAAAAGGAACAGCACAGGCTGACTGCAACACCATTCACATCAGGCATTTGATAGGGGACCACCGGAATACCCTGTGCTTGTGGCCTCCCAGAGCACGGGTGTATTTGGCTGACAGTGGTATGCAACCGTTTCAGAAGGTACTTACCATCAGCAGATTGCAAGCTAGCTACTAACATTCTAGCACTCTCCAGGAAACCTAGGAGAGATAAAGCTCTAGGAGAAAATGCCCCCAACCCCTGCACCACAGAGTTGCTGCATATTTTGCCTGTGCCCTCAGTAGCATTCTGCTTGGGGGCTGTAGTGCAGTCTTGAAGCCCGTGTCTGCTCGTCTCCACTTAAGAGCTCATTCTACGTAAGAATATTTGCTCCCAGGGACCAGACCAAACCTACCGGAAAACAAAGTTCCTGGACCACACAGTGTTACTGTCAGGACCTCAGTACCCTCAGCTCTGATCGACTGATCTCCAATTGCTCAGAATTACTTGCCAATAGAGACATAGCTACTGATCAACTCTTAAATGTCTCTTCCACCAGCTCATAGCTGGTCATTTCCTAACACTGCATTTGGTCTACATGAACTGAGCTCCTAGAGCTCCTGTCATCTGCCACGCACTATCCCATACAGCCCAAGGGCGGTCAGGTTGCCTTCCTTTACTTGTTCTTTCAAACTAACACAATTGGTCTTGTGAGATGCTGTGCTGGAGACACCACTGCAGTATGAAACTTCCCTGCAGCTTGCCGAGTTTCATCGAAGGTTGTATCATGCTTAAAACACTGTAAGCAACTGCCAGACCCACATGTCCTGCCCAGTTCCAGCTATGCCTGCAATACAGCAGCTCAGATGCTCTGGTTCTTTTTTGTTACTGCTTACCAAATCTATTATCACGCAACAGTATTTTGCACAAGCAAGATGTTGAGTTCCTTTACCTCTGAGTGCTCATGCAGTAGCGGGCCTCCCGGTTCCCGATGTTGCGAACCAGCAGTGTTTTCTGGGTGCTGTACTTGACGGGACAGACACCGAAGTTCAGCTGGTCAGGGAAGTCCAGGATGGCTCGGGCACCTATAGCTCGGATCGGCACAACGAACTTTTCCCTTTCCGTGATGCAGGTGAGCTGGTGGAAGTAATCCTGCAGGGAAAGAAGCAATCTCAGCACAGTGCATTTAGTACCATCCCCACGGCAGAAGGAAAGCTGCTGTTTTCTAGGACTCTAACAGAGGCAGTCAATAATATAATAGTCCTTTTTGCCTTAATGACCTTTCAGTCCAGTAGCATGACTTGAACAGGGCTGCTAACTCGCAAAGAAGGAACAACCCCCTTGAGTCACCTGCTTTCCCAGCAAGCTGGCAGATCCAGACAAAATCATCTGACACTTGGATTCTGAGGCACCAAAATAGAGTCATGTCATGTACGGGATTACAGCAGTAACAAGAACCTGCCTTGATCGCCACTGCAGACTATTAAAGGCAGCACTAAGAACCCAGTTGTGCCACAGGGCCAACTCCAATCCCAGCAATGCAGTGACCTCCTTGAAGCTTGGCAGGAGATGCTCAGGTACACTTTCAGAAGGACTTTGCCACATGCATGATCAAGAGTCAGTCTGGTGAAATACTTAACAAGTTGGACACAATAATTGGTTTATATCAGCTGAGTGTAGGGTACAGGTGTATTTCCCACCCCTTCCCATAGCATTATGGAGACAAAGCTGGGGACACACACCCTTAAAAGGTTATCTGATCCACCTCCCCACCCCAGAACTGGCTCAGCTCTGTACCCACACTACTCAAGAGATGTTTGACAAGTACTTGAAAGCACTAACAACTCCACCCCTGCCCTCAGCAGCCTGTTCCAGCTCTGCCCTAGGCTTAAAGAGAGCTCTTCCTCTGTGTAATCTCAATTTCCCTTTACATCTCCTCCTAGCCTCAGCGGACGCAGCAAACAGCTTTGCTTCCTCTCCGCTGCATGACTGATGTCTTCATCACCTCTCTTTTGTACAGTCTCCAGAATAAGCGACTTGCTGCCTTGCTAGCATGCCTACCTGAGGAAGGTCAGACATCCCGACCAGAGCAAACTCAGCTCTGCTATTCCCAGTCATTGGCTTGCTCAGAAAAGAGACAGACAGACACACACCCCCCCCTCAAGCTGTCTGGCATTTAGCAGTAGGGAGGTGAATCCAATCACCAAAATCATTCTGCTGTAGGGTTGAGCAGATCGATCTCCAGATCTACAGTGTGGCATAGCTGGGCTGGAAGTATCACCTTGCCCCCCGCTGAAAGCAGTGGTAAAACTGTTTCATAGAGCCAGGAGCCATTACCTCCAGCAGCTCTTATTGACAAGTTGATAAAAGCTCTGCCTCTGATCACTCACTTGCTGTCCTGATCTTTTTTCCACTCAGTGCTTTTATCTCGTTTGGTATTTTTATAATTGTTGAAGCAGCAAGCAGACAATTTAGGATTTGCACACAGCAGCAAACCTCCTCAACCAGACAAGATTCAGATTCCTCTGCCCTTGGGATTTCCTGCTCCCATACCCACCCTCTCCAAGCCTGCAAGGGACCTACAGCAGCCAGACGAGGCACAGACACAGAGCTACAGCTTTAGCACAAAAGTTAACACCCAGCGCCTCCCAACCGCCTGCTCGGCTGGGGTTTAAGGTTGCAGTAACAGACGCTGTCACATCCAAGGAGGAAAAAGAATAAAGAAGGATCTTTTATTCTGGGTATCTCAAATATTCACACTGGATATTGCAGAAGGGCTTTTGCTTCTCATATTTGGAAGGCAAAATACCAGGAAAGGAACTGCAGCAAATGACCTACAGACTGGAAGATCACATTTCAGGAATGCGTTTCATCCTCAGCAAGTCCTTCTGAATTAGCAATTTTGTACTCAACCTTGCAGCCTAAGCCCTCTAAAATAAAAGCTATGGGCAGCCCATGTGAATTTAAAGCACCTATTAGCTGGGTACTTCACATCCTGGACTGTTTAGATCCTCAGAAACTGCATTAGCAAATAAAGAATCCTATTTACTTATTTTTTTGTTATTTTGGCCACACTACTGTAACAAAGGCATTGTAAATCCAATTGAAATCTGCGTGCCTTATTAAGTCTTGGCATGCCATATTTACTTATCTCTCCCTTCCAGATGCCAGGTAGACAGAGGAGGACGCAAGGAGTTCAGATCAGCACGGGGATAAAGAAAAAAGAAAACTTCAACAGTTGGAGGCATTTGAGGGAAGTAAAAGGAAATAATTTTCAAGTCATTGTCATCGCTAAGGAGCAGATCAGCAGCAATGTAAATAAGAGCCCAAGGAATCAATCCCCCCAAAAGCAAGCACAGGCAGCCTTCCCAGCTCCGCTGCCAGTGAGGGGCACTGGGACTGCCTCCACAGCAGCACCTGGGGAAGGGACTTCTCCAGGTGTGCGAAGACAAGGCTAAAGCAACAAGGATTTGGCCTCACAGAGACAACCGTCACCTTTGAGAGAGAAAGCTGCCTCTTGCCATTCACGTACACGCATGTTGTGTGCTGAGCCCCTTCTCCAAGGACACCCTGGGACGCTGCATCCTCTACAAAGCTTGACTCAAAGCACTTCAGCACGTGCTGCCCCTTCAACCGCGCTCTAGGACCCCAAAGTGGGACCTCGCAGCAAAGCTGAATGCAGCGTCAGGCCAAACTGGGTGGGGGGGGGAAACCAAGGAAAGAGGGGTGCCAGGCAGAAGCTGGCTGCTCACACTGCTGTGAATCCATGGTCCTGTAAGCTTTTGAAAGCTGAATCGCCCTCCCCTGGAAAATCAAGGCTGCAATTCTCCACTGCAGCACTGCCCTGTCTTACCAACTCTGCTATGCACTTACCCACAGTCTAGGGGTACAGTCCAAGCCAGTTTAAAATCTTGTTTGACTTTGCAACTGCAAACCCTTAGCAGGCTGTTTAAAACCAGGTCTCTAAGTAAACATGCCTGGGTGAGGGACGGGTCGCATCACTTCCATGCTTTAAAGACCATTGTGTTTAGATGCAGCTTCAGGCTATAGATTTTCATGAAAATACGACTCCATGCTTCATACAGCTCCGCTCTCAATTTCAGGGAAAATGCAGTTCATTGTATGATGGTTCCTCTTCTCTTACTCCCCTTTGATAAGCAGTAAGTTACAAGCTCTGGCCTGCAAAGTATCACCGATGGCATTTGAATTAGCACCCACTGAAATTAAAGCAACTGCTTGTATCAAAGGTGTCACTTCAAGCTCTTTGCAAACTCAGGCTAACATCCATTACTGTCACAGAGATAGCAGCCTTAACTGCCCAGTATGCCAGCAAACTCGGATGTCAGTTTTACTGTAGAACCGATCCTAAACACCTCACTGGGTTCCTTGCAGCAGGCAACTGCAAAGAAGAGATCCTTGTAGCAGGAGGTAGCATAGTAAGTCAAACAGGGCAAGCTCCCTGCTGAAACCATGATACCATCAAGGCTGGAAAATAAGGGCTGTTAAAAGAGAGGAGGGAGGCTGGAGGATGAAGATGGCTTCAGACGAGAAGGGGTACCCCTCCTCCTGCCTCCCTCAGCCACCAAGTCACAGGATGCTTTGAAATCAGTCCCTTCGCTCCAGGTTCATTTTGCGCAGGGCCATTTGCCTTGATCTTCTGCCCCTTGCCTCCTCCCAGGAGTCTTCTTGAAAGTATACTTGGAATAGCTTCCGTGTGCTACAAAACATCTAACGGGGCTGGACTGAATTTTAAAGGAGTTCATTTCAGTAATGGAACAGCTCATCGTCCTGTCATATTTCATATTAATCAATGAGCATTAATTCAGCCTCCACTGAGCATCGGTAATGAATTTTGCAAACCTTACAGACTGAACCTGGATTGCCCGAAAATATTGTATTGCTACAGTGAAAAGAGCAAGAGGACAAAACAAAATAGGCTGTGCTGTGGTTCTATAGTCGTCTTCCTTCCTTCTTCCTTTAAGATAATCTATTGATAAGCCTAAAGGACACACAAACGTCAGTATTTCTGGCTGTTGTTTATTTGCCAGTCAGTTCCACGATGGTTTCCAGTTAGGCAGAGACTGTCAGACCATTGCACAAGGACACCCGGGAACACAGGTGGCACGAGAACACCCCCGCTGTACAACCGGAGCCATAAAACAGAAATGCGTCAATCAGAAGCAGCAAGAACAACTAATTGCATATGTTGCCCAACAGAAGAATTAGCATTTCATATTTGTAACACAAGTGCCAATAAACAAAGAGACATGTCAGCTATTTCTTCACTTTCTGACAGTCCAATCACGTGGCACATTCCCAAATGACTGCGAGACAATAGGAAACGGCTCATTTTTCAAGAAAGGCCTGCATGGCACATGGCATTTCAGCCACTAACAACTCCCATGGTCCTTTTAGTTAGGGCTTAGCTGCAATTTTACTCCCCTGAATCGTGAGCGACTTCACTGAAGTCAGACGTACCCTGGGGAAGAACAGATTCAAATCAAGAGAATTACAGAAAGCAGCTCCACACCAGGAAGACTTGCCAACCTTGACAGAGGGGTTTGTACCTGCATCCCGATTCACTGGGTTGTCCACAATCCCAGTGGATCATGGAGCAGCAGAGAGGCAGAGGTTGTGCCAAGGGAGCACTCATAAGCCTTCCACAGCTAAACCACAGATATTCTGCATGCCAGCAACTGCAAGCCCAACGCAGCTGGCTTTACAGAACCATTTCCCAGAGCCTGCCTCTTCACTAAGGGGTTTTCAAGGTGCTGTACACCTCCTGACCATGCTACTGATGCATTTCTAGCTGAGCTACAGCACTTGGGTACTTCGCTGACTCACGCTCTGCCAAGGACGAGACAAAATGTTCGATTTGTACAAAATTCTGATTCGGCTGTATAAACCCCCACGTGCTCCTCACTGAGCAGCACGCACCCCTCTCCCAATGCCCTGCACAACCCCTGCACGGGGCACAAAACCCAGTTCAGAACCCTGCCAGGGTGTCGCCGAAGCTGTGAGGAAGACCTCTCGCTGGCAGAGTTCCCTACTCCAGATGCTCACCTGTTCAAGGGCAAGACAAGGGACAAAGTATTGGACATTAGTGCTCTTGGCAGTTATCTCACCCTACTTCTACTTGTGGTGATGTTCACGTGTTGCTCTGCTGCCTCTCGAAACTTGAAGAGCAGCACTTTGCCGCCCTTCATGGGCGCCCGTTTACCTCTTCCACCCCAAAAATGAACACTAATTTATACTAATAAATCACATTTTAAAGGCACCACTGTACTTTGCAAAGCCTACCTCAGTGACATTAAGCTCTCGTGTCACTTGGGTAGCATGGAGAACTGCCCGAGGCCAACATAATTTTTACCCTAAATATTAATGATGTTAAATAATTTCTCAGTCCCTCCAAAGGAACAGATTATTTCACAAGCATGGGGAGCCAGGCACCACAGGGCATTTCCTCTTCAGTTTTCTATATCCATACTGTTTGAGGACAGGACAAAGTGTTAAACTGAATCTAAGCCGCAAATGGAAGATGAGAAAACAGCTATGCCCAAAGAGATCTTGCACCTCTGGCCTGCTGCAGAAACACCAGCTGGCTCAGAGCTATCCCCTAACCTTGCCTCTCCAACAAAGTCATGCGAAAAACAGTGCTAAGGGGTGGCGGGGGGCTGGCGGAAGGAGTCAGCCTGCCTGTCTTTGTATGCCCGCAATGCTTCCTCCCTTCCCTGCCATGGACTAAATCCTCTGTATTAACAAGCCTCCAGGTAACAGCACTGACCCTTCGCATCACAGCACTGAGAATCAGACTTGCCAGGGCCACGGCACTGGTATTCAAACCTCCAAGCAAAAGTATGTGTGGCACAGAATAGGCGCCAGGTGACAGAGCAACCACAATAACACGCATGAAGACACAGCCACACCGGTATTACTGCCCACAGGCTCTGGGGTAAGGGGTCTGCCTGCAGACTGTACCTGCCCCTTTAGTCCTAGACATGCTCTGCCAGGCAGATGTCTCACTGTCATCTGCAGCACATCAACCTCCCGCTGAGTTAAGGACATCTAGAGCTCAGTGGCTCTGCACCAGCCTGGCTCCCTGCCACGGGCACAGCACTCCCTCTCCCCTACACTCGCAGCTGGATCGCAGGCAGGCAAGTATCCTCAGGGACAGCACGGCTGCAAGGCTTGGAAACACAGGGGATGAAAAAGCATCATCTTTGCTCCAGTCCAGAGCCAGGCAGGGAAGTGGCTGCCAAGTGGGAAAGAGAAAACCTCTCTGGATCTACTCATGCCTCTAGGATTTTCCATAATAATTACACCCCTGCCATTGAGATGGCTAAACATCTTATCAACACCCCTCCCTGACACTTTCCTACTGTTCCACGTGCACCTTCCCTCACGAACGCTCCAGAAAGCACAGGGAGGGAAAGCACAGCCTGCGAGTCCCTGCTGCAGCGCCTAGCAGCACCCTGCAATGCCAAGATGTGACCAGCTGCAGCCTGGAGCAGACCTCACAGCAGGGTGTGGACTAGAACCGGCATGCAAAAAAAGCGATTACTTTAGACACAACGTTCAGCTGTGTCACTACTGTGTCCAACGTGATATACATTAAGGTGACTGCAGTTTTCAAAGGTGGTGGTCCTCACTCTGATCAGGCTTACTTCGGGTCCTCCAAATAACAGGTCACTTTTAAACAGACCTTTGTATCTATAATTAGTGGAGCAAACCCATAATTATGCAGCAACGCACAGATACTACAAACCGACACCTTGAGAGGCTGCCCCACCACAGACAGTAGACTCTCTTATCCCTGAAGCCAATAGACATTACGTTAAATGTGCCAGCGCTGAAGGATAAAAACAGTCTGGAACACAGAAGAGCCTCCAGCCTGTGAGAGCATAATCTTCACCATGGGGAAAGAGTTTCCCCCAGTTCTAGATCCAGTGCAACCCCACCAAAACCAGGACAGTTCCACAAAACCCACACCAGATGCCCTGGTCTGAATCCGGCCCTGCAGGTGCAGCTTCCCCTGAAGGCACCAACCTCTTGGCACCTCCACTCTCACCTTGTTCTCCTCAGGGGTGAAAAGGATGCGGAAAGTGGAACGCATGCCAGGTGCTACCTTACGGTACACATCCCTGGGGCCGATCAACTTGAAATAAGGTGAGCTCTCCAGGACGACCTTCACCAGCCGAGGAACCTGCAGGAAAGACATGAAACTATGACTTTGCCAGTTGTGGAAACACGAGGAGAAGAGACCTAGCCATGCCCTGGTGACATCCTTCCTCAATCACCTTTCCAAAGCACTTTTACCTCTCGAGGTACATACACATAATACACAAGGGTGGACCTGAATCCCTTCGGCTGGGGCAAAATAGCTCCAGGCCAGAGGCAGTAGGGCAATGCCCTGCTGTGAAGGAAGTGCCAAGCAGATAAGACACCAGCAGCATGGCGATACGATACCAGAATCAAGTCATCCACATAGTCAACAAACCCCGAGAACCTGCTTGCTTCTGCCTGCGCACATCCATGCCATCGCACCTCTAAAGGGGGAATGTATCATCTGAAGGCAAAACAGGACGTGTTATACTGGGGCAAGGAAGAAATTCACTTCTAACATACCGGGTTTGAGCGGGGCAGTCAAGCTGCGATGCTACAGAGTCATGCAGGCAGACCAACAAGAGAAGGAGACCACAGACATTGTGGCCTTACTGGGAATAAAAGCAAGCTGAGGAGCAAAAGGAGGAACATAGGAAAACAAAGGGACAACCCCAGAAACAAGGAGATGGCTAAGAGAATTTAAAGGGGGCTGTAGAGAAGCAAGGAAGAAGCATGATACTCTACAAGGAAAGGCTGATGCAGAAGATCAGAGCAGTCAACTTACCACAATAATGGCAAGCCAGACGACCCCCCAGGCTGTGCCTACCAATTATGGGCTTCAAAGGCATTTTCTGCCCTGAGATACACGACCAGCACTGACTCACACTGTGGTTTCATTATTAAAAGCCAATCTCAGCTCTCCGGAGCCTCTTGCTGCCTGCTGATTGTAGCCAGGCAGCTGCCAGTGCAGGCAAGGCAGATCTCTGGGCATTCCTCCCCACACCCGGGAGTCCCTGCAGGCACCCTGCTGCAAGTTTCTGCCCTCTGGGATGCCACAAACACAGAGACTGCACACAGGCATTTTCTAGCACACGGATATCAACCCCTGAGCACCAAACCTCATCTCAGAAAGTCTAAAACAGGTGATTTTGACTGACAGGCAGCTGCACTGAGAAACAACGAACCCACACGAGGCTTGGCAAAAGTGGAGATTCATTCTGCACCACCCACCCGAGCCTGATAACCCACAGCTGAGGCAGTCCTGAACTCTCCAAATGCCCTTTGCTCCCAGCAATGCCCTGGGGCAGCGAGTTCCCAGAGCCAATTTCACACTGCAGACAAACATTTTGGTCACCAAGTCCCTTGGGAGATGAGTTAAGACCTTCAGCAAAAGCCACCCAGAAGACGTGAGGAGCAGCCTGAAGACAGAAAAGCACTTGTACAAAACACAGGTACAAACAGGAAGTATGTAGCAAAGCGCTTCTGTATTTGAATGATTACAGAGCCTCTCTTTGGAATACACTTTGCTGTCAGCTGGATTTTGATGGAGCAGACAGCACCAGGCTACCATGCAGTATAAGTCAGTATGATTCAGAAGAATCTGGGAAACTGGTGAGAAAACTGAGACAGAGCACATGTTGCTTTTCTCTAGGACATTATCAAAAGCCAACGAAAGTAAAATATAATAACCTCTCTTAGGACTATCATCTCTAACTTTGTGTACTTAAATATGCCAAGGATTTTCCTTAGAGCCGATCTTACTTTCACACCAGCACTATCCAATGGTTGAGGTCTTACTAGCTTCAAAACTAATTCATTTTGGAAAAAAAAAAAATCAGCAGTTCACACATTGCCTCCTCTTTCCAGGGCATACAAATCCCAAGGTGCAGCTGTACAAGTTTATGATTTTTTACTGGGAAAGGCAGAAATGTTGATGCAGATGTTCTTTTCCACTTGAGGAAGCAGGAATAGAGCAAATTAACTGTTTGCCTGTTGGCTGGTACTTGGCAAAGACAAACATTTTGAAGTGCCACTTGGATAACGGAGCACCTGAAGCCAAAAGACTTAGTGGGAATGAAGCAAAGCCATAGGGAAAGAGAAACTGAGGCACACTTTAATCAGGAAAGGATACCTACAGCAAAGAGTGCCCAGAATCACTGTGGACCACATAAATGGTATCCGTGGGGCATGGGCATCCACGCTGCATCTTTCCAATATCCCCGAGCTGAACGCCAGACCAGGAATGGCGCAGCACTCTCCAGGAATAACTGAGGGACCACGCCTGCATCCTCCCTTGCCAAAGGGTCTCCTTTTCAACCGTGTCCCTGTCAAAACCTGTCATCTCACAATATACTTTGACTTCTCTTGCTTTTCCTCCACCTGCCATATGCCCCAACAGCGCTTTTTTGTCCACCTGTTTGTTTCCCCCAACAGGGAGATTTGGAGAGGTGGTTAATTCACCCGCTCTCGTGCACACTTCCATCTTCCCATCCTGCCGCCCTCCTCTCATGGATACGTCTTACTCTTCAGTACACAAGACTGTCTTTAATTACACCTTTCTTTTTCTGACCCTTCTCTGCTGCCAGCACACTTACTGCTAGGTGTCAAGAGAAACCCTTGCCTGTACAATGTTCTCTCCCAGAGCACCTTCTAACTCAGCTCCTTTCCTCGCTCCTCTCTTTTCCCACCAGCTTGCTCTTGGCACATGCCTCACTTCATCAAGTATTTCCCCTACTGAAATTCAGAAGGTCTCAATTCTCCTCTTTACAGTGGAACAAAATTGCTGACGTTTTTCAACTTTTCCCTTCTCAACTTCCTTGGGAAATCTCAAAACGATCACAATTTTTTCAAGTAAAGGTGGAGACCTTCAAGAGCATGTTACTGTGGATGGGCTGTGGTTCTCCAAAGGGAAAGCAGAGAGCCACGTTGCCTTAGAAGAACCTGGGCAGAACTGAATTAAACTTAGCAGGAGCCTAAAGTGGCCCCTAAAGGCCTCCCACTGCTCCTGCTAAATCAGTCCGCTTCCACTGCTGTTTCAAAACACCCCTTCTGGAGTGCTAACACCACTAATTGTAACTTATTCCAACATAAAGCAGAGAAGACTCAACCCCTGTGCTCTGACAGTGAGCTGCAGAGGCAGCTAAACAGGTTGTGAGAGGCAGAGATGCCCTGCCAGAAACCAAGGTTAACCAAGGAGCCACCAGGACACGATACACACTCGAGGTAAAGCATGAGGGTAGGTACGGACTGTACAGCCCTCGACATTCCCCTCAGTCCGGGGATTTCGAGAGGAAGGATGCTCACTAGAAAAGCTCCTTTGGGCTAGATACCACCAACGCATGGCCAAAATCAGGGGGAGAATCTCCAGCATGGGAAGATTTCCACCAGCTTGCAAAATAAAGGTGCTGAGACATTTGATTCTGACGTGCTGCGCTGCAGCAGATAACTTGCTATGCTGTATACCACGTGAATTACACTGCTCTCCTCTTCCAGCACGGCATTAAACCTCCACGTCCCAGCACTTACCTTGTCGGTGTTCCTCAGAATCAGCGGCGCTTCATAGACCTCACGGGGGACATAGCTCTGAAACACCACCTCTGATGGAAAAGGCTGAAACAAGCTCTGGTCCAGGTCAACTGAGGAGAACTGGAGATGCAAGAGAGAGCAGTGAGAGGTTCAGCTGTTGGGAAAAAGATTCATGAATGAGATTCCTACATTGATCTCCTGGGAAGTACAGTCTCTTGGTGAGTACGTCTGCCCAGCTCACACTAGGGAAACAGGAGCTCACCCACCTGTGTTCTGAGCTCAGCAAAAGTTTCTGGGCCACGCTGAGCGCGCTCAAGCTAATAAGCTCCTTTGGGAGGTGTTTCTCCAGGTTTCCTTCTCCAAAATGCAAGGCAGCGCTTACCTCAAGCAAAGCCCTGTGCTAACGGGGTCACACAGCTCCGGAGCACTTACTGAAAGAGCCGTGAGCGCTCACGGAGAAAGCGAAACCCAAGAATTTACGTGAGACTCCATGGGAAACCATTTCGGGATGATCTTTGCTCTGAGACAGAGAGACCAAGTCCCACACATCCCCAGATATCATTTTTTGATACAGAGCCTAGAAATCAGTAAGAAGAGAACAGTACCAGAGGAGGTAAGGCCAACAAGAAAGTAACAGTAGTTAGGAAAAAGACATGTGAGGGGAACATTGGATGGTGATAAGGTTCAGCTCTTTTCTCAGCATTACTGGGCAACTTGAGTAAGACTGGACTTGAGATCTCCTTTTGCCATGAGCTTTAAAAGGGATGCTTTACTGTATTCTATTATTGCTCTTAATTAACACCACTGCAGAAGCATGGCTGAAAACATACACAAACAGCAAATGCTTACAGAGCAGAGGCATTACTTTGAGGAAATTCCTCCCTGCTTTGTCTCCCCTCTTCCAGCTGCACCGTTCCCCCTCGAAAAACATGGGCAGGTCTCCATGTGTGGCGGCGGCACACTGCCAGTTAGTTGTGCACTCGTCTGACGCATTCCCAACCTCCCGTGCTGTCTAGGGCAATCCTTAACCAATTCGTTACAGGTCTCTGGCTGGCAATTTTCCACTCAACAGCCTACTTCAGCAATCTACCCATTTGGACTGCGTGTTGTACTGAGCAGTCCTGTAAGAAAAGCAGCTTTAAAGTAAACGTTGATCCAGATAAAGCACCTCCACATCGCCTCTGCCCGGCGTGATTCCCCTGTATATCTGGCACCCTGCAATTTCTAACACCCTGCAAGGGTCCCACACATTGTTCCAACCCAAAGCATTAATGCAATTGGTTTTGTTAAATCTTGAATAATTACCGTAGGCCCTCAGCTTTCAAAGGCCAATGCTGCCACCGTTGAGGGAGTCCTATGGCCCCAAGCATTTGCCAGCAACTGTACCGAAGCGAGATATGACTATTTCAGCAGGAGGATGGAAAATGGCAAGCTCGCACCCTGGTGTCCTGCCCCAGCCTTCCCCCAGTATCGGGCTTTAGCACTGGTAGCTAAATTCCAGCAAAACCCACCAAGTTCAGCAGAGGTTATTTGTATTGGCTACTAAGCATATCAGGACTTCAATGTCTCATGGGGGAAAAATGTTTTACTTTTCCCCCAGCAGAAGGAACTCCACCACCACCAGCAGTTCACAGAATCACTAAGGTTGGAAAAGACCTGTAAGATCATCAAGTCCAACCACCAACCCAACCCCACCATGCCCACTAAACCATGTCCCGCAGTGCCATGTCCACACGTTCCTTGAACACCTCCAGGGATGGTGACTCCACCACCTCCCTGGGCAGCCTGTTCCAATGCTTCATTGCTCTCTCCGGAAAGACATTTTTCCTAACAACCAACCTAAACCTCCCCTGGCGCAACTTGAGGTCATTTCTTCTTGTCCTATCGCTAGTCACTCGGGAGTTGGAAAGGACAACAGGACCTAGTCACCGAGGTATTCAGAGAAGCTGGAGTCAGGCCTGTCACAAGCACGCACCCTCTTCAAATGTCACCCACAGCAAGGAAAAGGGCAGGAAAAGGCTACCTTTTGATGGGAGGTTTCACTCATGTCTAGAAGCTGGATAATCCGGGGCCGCCTCATCTCCCCAGTGCTGGCCAGCCTCTGCTCCGTGGTGAGAGACATCTCCTTCAGGAAGGCCGAAGGAGTCAGCTGAAATGCAAAACACCAGCAAGAGTTACACAGATGCCTTTGTTCAGAAAGGCTTTTCTTCTTCAACTGCCACTGATGAATAATTTGTGATCACAGCCACTAGGATAGTCCTGGAAGTCCCCTAAGTTACCTGCTGAAATATTTAACATCAGTAAATTAATGATATAGAGCCGAACACACACGCTCTAACCAAGTGGCTCTGCCCCGCCGTTAGCTTCTCCTTCGTGATTTGATGTGACATGTTTGGGGATCTCTGCTCTTCGGGCATTTGTTTTCTTTTTAGTTTTGCTGCATTGAGCCAGTGACCTTTGAAGACAGTGGGGAGGAGTTATCAGAAATCCCCAAACTCTATCCTTGCACAATTCTCACAACCAACACGTGTGTGATGTCACAGCTGGGTGAGTCAGAGGAAAGCAGAAAAGCAGCATTGTGCCAAGACTGACGTGGAGAGGAATGGGCCCAAGTTTTAGTTATTTCTTCTTAATTAGCACT
Source organism: Gavia stellata (assembly GCF_030936135.1). NCBI lineage: Eukaryota > Metazoa > Chordata > Aves > Gaviiformes > Gaviidae > Gavia > Gavia stellata. Next base: position 165,868 of record NW_026776563.1, read on the forward strand.
TGTTTTCTCTCTGTTCTGGCCTCACAGACCCCTCTGCAGAAGTACACAGAGATATCTCATTCACAGACCCTGAGCACTAGGTCATCTCCAGTCAAGTGAGCTCCAGTCAGCAAAGGGGACATCTTGGATGGGAAGGAGGAATCGCCCTGACTCCACTGCTGTTTGCAGGGCTGGATCCGTGCTCCACACAGGATATGAGATACAATTACTGTTTTGCAACCTGTTCTGTCTGGGACCAGCCACGTCTTCAGGCAGAGCTCAAGCAGCCCACCACATGCCCGGCTGCCTGGAGGGCAGGTACGGTCAGAGCAGCACTGGCAAGTATGCCTACGTGACAGAAGATATTACTGCCCACACAAAGAGGATGGAACGAAGCACACACTCACGCTTCAGCTATGCCAGTGCAATGCCCAGGACATTCATTTAACTTGGCCTCCAGGCAAGACTCTGGACTTTCCCCAAAGCAGCACGCACTCCATCCCCCACTGCACCATGACAGCCACCTCCGGCAGAAGCCGGGCAGCAAAGCGATGGGGAGGTGGGGTCCAGCTTCACAGTGCTGCTAGACAACACGAGGGGAAGGCGAAGGAGGGACACAGGGGGAGTTTCCAGCCTTAACACAGGTCCTGCCCAGCCACAGCAGGTACTTACAGTTACAGACTCCTCTGTCTCTCTAACTAGCTTTGGAAAACGAGGTGCTACCACTTTGCTCTGGAATCCATCAGCCATTTTGGAGGACCCCATGGACAGATGCATCTTGCCAGTGGCCATCTCTCAGCTCACCTGGAAGGAGCAACAATGGAACTTTGAAACTCTAGAATCCCATTCACGGCAGAGCCAGAGGACACACCCACGTCTCCAGGCTGCAGCATCCTTCCGAAGTAGAGAACTTAAGGCCTCCCCACCCTGTTCCGTGATTAGACCGTATTTAAGTGGCACAGTCAAGATTCATAGCAGTAAAACCCCAGAACAAACATTCCCTGAGCCAAAACAGCCTTTTGCTGTGGGTGCAGTCCCACGAGCCACAAACACACACCAGGGCCTGCTGGCATTTCTCACCTTCCCCCGCTTCCATTGCTTTTGGAATCCCATTTACTGGCATTATTAACCCAATCTCTAGTAGTAGCCAAACTGTCCTTTATTCCTTTTTACAAGTTTTCCGGTGGGAACAGAAGGAAGGTAAATGTCACTTAGCTGCTTCATTTTGCCAGGGCAGCTGACCTGATGTGACTGTGTGCCTGACTCTACTAAGTGCTCGGAGTACTATGAACAACCTTAAACCCAGGGATCGCTGCTGCCCCCAGCGTTAATAAAATCAGACTACTTGCTGACTTTGCAAACCCGATGTCCACCCTTTGTGCAAGGAGCCTGGTGATGCTTCCAACTAATGGAGCGTAGAGTTCAATACTTTCATTAAGAACTATAGTTTCTCAAGGCTAATTTGGTTGGTTTAAGTTACAAAAATTATACAGCAAATATGACTCCTTCCAGGCATGAAATTACCACAGTGCCCAAGAATGTTTCTCCGTGGAGAACGAGGGCCCTCATTTTCACTTATTAACACCCAAACTGAAGGCTCTGGTGAGCAAGCAGAAGGGGACCGGTGCTCTCTGCAAAAAGCAGCTTTCTTGGATTCTCTCGGCTTTTGCACACAAAGCCCTCGGGGGGGCTCCAGCGTTTCCCAAAACACACACGTTCTGCCAAAGCTGCTTAATTTCCGATGGCAGAGAAGGTGAACACTACAGATTATTACTTTTTCGAGCTAACGGGGACTTTGAGGGGTAGGAATACACTGCATTCCCAGAGAGCACAGTGGGGAGGTGTCGCTGCAGCTGTACGCTACCAGCCAGAGTGCTGGCAGCTGAGCAGGGGGAGGCCACAGCCAGCTTGTCCAGTAGCTTCTTCACCATAACCATGGCTCTTGAAGGATACAGACACCAGGCAGCACTGCCAAGCTGCCATTTTTGAACAGCAACGGACCCGAAATTAAAACCAACATGGGTGTACATACTTTGCAAGCCTACACACACGGTTCAGGACGTCCTGCAGGATGTAGAAGACTGCAGCCACCGCTTTCTGACCCAGTCTTGGGCTTCACCATGCTTGGAGGTGGAAAGATCATCCCCCTCACAGAGCTTGCTGCCAGAGACACAGGTGTAGCTGAGACAGGGAAGACCAAGTCCCTTCCAGGCTTCTTCCTCAGGACAGGGCTTATCAGTTCCAAGAACACTTGCAAACTAGCCACAAAGTGAAGCATCAGCCATCTTCCACAGGGGAGACCCACGCTTTCAAAAGGAGAGCCCAGAAGCTGAAATTCACACCACCACGGATGCTCAGGACCACCAGCTCAGAGGAGGTACAGGGTTTACATCACAGAATCACAGAATCACAGAATCAGTACGGTTGGAAAAGACCTGTAAGATCATCGAGTCCAACCTGGGAAAAAAAAAAAAAAAAAAAAAAAAAAAGAAAAAAAACACACAACATCAAAAAACCCACAAAAGAAAAGAAAGAAAAAGAAAAGGAAAAAAAAAAAAAAAAAAAAAACACAAAATCCACGCCACACAACAACAATAACAAGCCACAACCCACCCAACACCACACAGCACCATGTCCATCAAGCTACATCCCACAATGCCACATCCACACGCTCCTTGAATACCTCCAGGGAGGGTGACTCTACCACCTCCCTGGGCAGCCTATTCCAGTGTTTCACCACTCTCTCAGTGAAGAACTTTTTCCTAATGTCTAGCCTGAACCTCCCCTGTCGCAACTTGAGGCCATTTCCTCTAGTCCTGTCACTAGTCACTTGGGAGAAGAGACCAACACCCACCTCTCTGCAACCCCCTTTCAGGTAATTGTAGAGAGTGATGAGGTCTCCCCTCAGCCTCCTCTTCTCCAGGCTAAACAACCCCAGCTCCCTCAGCCGCTCCTCATAAGACTTGTGTTCCAGACCCCTCACCAGCTTCGTCGCCCTTCTCTGGACACGCTCCAGCACTTCAATGTCCTTCTTGTAGTGAGGGGCCCAAAACTGAACACAGTATTCGAGGTGCGGCCTCACCAGAGCCGAGTACAGAGGCACGATCACCTCCCTGCTCCTGCTGGCCACACCATTTCTGATACAAGCCAGGATGCCGTTGGCCTTCTTGGCCACCTGGGCACACTGCTGGCTCATATTCAGCCGGCTGTCGATCAACACCCCCAGGTCCTTTTCTGCAGGGGAACTTTCCAGCCACTCATCCCCAAGCCTGTAGCGTTGCCTGGGGTTGTTGTGGCCGAAGTGTAGAACCCGGCACTTGGCCTTATTGAACTTCATCCGGTTGGCCTCAGCCCATCGATCCAGCCTGTCCAGATCCCTCTGCAGAGCCTTCCTACCCTCAAGCAGATCAACACTCCCTCCCAACTTGGTGTCGTCTGCAAACTTGCTGAGGGAGCACTCTATCCCCTCATCCAGATCATCAATGAAGACATTAAACAAGACCGGTCCCAAAACCGAGCCCTGGGGGACTCCGCTTGTGACCGGCCGCCAGCTGGATTTCACCCCATTCACCACAACCCTCTGGGCTCGGCCATCCAGCCAGTTTTTTACCCAGCAAAGAGTGTACCTGTCTAAACCACAGGCCGCCAGCTTCTCTAGGAGAATACTGTGGGGAACAGTGTCAAAGGCTTTGCTGAAGTCCAGGTAGACAACATCAACAGCCTTCCCCTCATCCACTAGGCGGGTCACCTGGTCATAGAAGGAGATCAGGTTGGTCAAGCAGGACCTGCCTTCCCTGAACCCGTGCTGGCTTGGCCTGATCCCTTGGGTAACCTGCACGTGTCCCGTGAGCGCCCTCAAGATGAGCCTCTCCATAACCTTCCCCGGCACCGAGGTCAGGCTGACAGGCCTGTAGTTCCCCGGATCCTCCTTCCGACCCTTCTTGTAGATGGGCGTCACGTTGGCAAGCCTCCAGGCATCCGGGACCTCCCCCGTTGACCAGGACTGTTGATAAATGATGGAGAGCGGCTTGGCAAGCTCCTCCGCCAGCTCCCTCAGCACCCTTGGGTGGATGCCATCACTGCTCCTTCTCCATTCCTGGGGCTGTACATACAACCCCACAGGGACCAACAAGCCCCTCTTCCCTTGCCAACACCCTCTCTGCCCCATGAGCTCACCTCTGTTTTCCTTCACAATATCCAACTCTCACCATCAGGTTCACCTTGGAGCCACCATTCCCAATTCACACTTGGCTCTCAGTTGCCTGCCTGCGTTTCTGCCTCAAAGGACACATTTCAAACAGCACAGACTGCAGCTAGTCCCAAGGAAGCAGAGAGGGGGGGATCACACTTGCACACAGCCCAGCACAGAAGCAAGCCACCCACCTCAGCACTTCAGACAAGCCACCCTTCTCCACCCTAGCAGGGTCTGACCAAACCAGGCTCTTGGCCCTGGTCTCCTTAGAGGCACAGCTAACAGTCCATGCAGGGAGCTGCTCTACAGGGCTCCAAATCCTCCCCCCATCCCCTGAGAAGCATTGTTTACATCGCTCTTACCCTCCTGCAGAAACAAAAGAGCATACAGCCAAGGGCAACAGGCAGCCATGTTGCATTAGTAACCTCTCCTTTGCTGCAGTGCTAGAGGGACACAGAGCACTATCAGCCGGCATCCCCAAAAGCCCTGCTGCAGGCTCTGAGATGAGACCTGACAGCACAGGCACTGTCTAGCTTCCAAACACCAACACCAGAGCCCCTGGCGGGGGTTGAAACAGGCACATCAGAAACATAGCTGTCCTGTCACCAGTGCTGCACTCACCAGATCAAACCCACAGAATAATTGGGCACATCTGGTGTCTTGCAGAGGACAGAGCCACAGCAAAGGCTACAACCAGAGCTGCAATGAGGATCCAGGGAGAGCAGGGAAGTGCTGGCGCAGACAGCTTACACCGTCACAGGGATGCAGATGGGAGCATCCACTACCCCCACTTCAACCCATAAAGGTAAAACTCCAGCACTTGGTTAAAGAAAGGAATACGACTGCAACACTCAGTCATTTTAGATGCTATCAAAACTTTTCCTCCCAAATAACTGCAGTGACATCACTTACCTAACTGCAACCTTGTGAAGTGCCAATCATGAAGTCCCAAACAGGCAGCCCATAATCCTCTTTGTCCAGGCAGGGTTCATACTTGTCTTCTTCTGAAAAAGGAAGGACAATAGAGTTGGCCCCTTTCAGCCATTTTCCCCCCTGCCTTTCTCTGAGCAATGCAATCCCACATTGCAGGGGAGAACATCGGGTTTTTTGGTAGCACAGACCTCAAGGCACAGCCCTGGATTTGCTTTCTCCCTTTTTATTCCCATGCTGGGAATCCATTTTGTTTCCTCACTTTTTGCTTAGTTTACATCTCACTTCCAAACCCTGAACTGCTTCTCTACTCCTGTTCTGAATCAAAACAAGATTTCAAACGCCTACATTTTGGAGACCCTGCCATTTGCCGTACAGCCATGAAACCCCCCCAAAAATAAATTGTTTTTTCCCCACTGCTTTTTAAAACAAAGTCCTTGGCCCCAACAAGTGTCATGCCTCCTAGGTTTTCTTTTTCCTTAGTACTACGAAACCATTTAATCCAGCCAGCTGTCTTTGCGCAAATGCAGAAGAACATTTATAAGTCTCAAGAAGTTAATCCCATTTCAAGGGGAATGTCTGACATAGAGGTTAGCAAGGCAGTAACGGGGGCTGTGATTGCCCGGAGACAATGCACAAGAAGATGGGGAGGCTCTGGATGGAGGTTCAGGCCTGACTCAGCAAGGTACTGCCACAGCATCTCAGCCTGAACAAGGAAACGCAAAGATGTCAAGGGCACTGATCACCCACGCAGTTACGGACGGTTCGATAGCTCTTCCTGGGACTGACACTACCTTAATCCTTAGTCTTGGCCTCACGTTTCCTCTGGAAGCTAAAAGCCACCTAAGTCCCCGTTATATTGAGGACAGAAACATGCTGCGGTACCACCACACTGCAGGACCAGGGCTCAGTGGTCTTTCACGGTCACAGAGGCAGAGCAGGGGTCAGTCTCCCCTCCCGCACACCCAGCCCTTCTCCTCAGCTGGCAGGGTCCCGCCAGGGCATTCTCCATCCCACCCAGTGCCACCGGGCACCACAGGCTGGGGAGTACCGGGCTCTGGTGGTGCATTCCTTCCCCCCCACTTTTTTCCTGGGCTGCTCTATGATCTCAGGAATTCCAGCTGGGCCTCGGCCTTTGCGCAACGAGATGGGCGGTTAAGCGTCCCTTGACTGTACCAGGAACTCTTGCATGGCTGAGGTGGGGAGCAGCACTGACTGTACCAAGCACTCCTGTTACCCAACTCAAGGTGGGTAACGAGAGCGGGAATAACCAGCCATCCCCTGACAGCCTTGGAACATCCCTTACCTGGGCCATAGCCCGAGTGAAACAGTACCAGTGTTGCTGGAATTCCAGTAACTTTCCAGTAACTTGCTGATGACTAAAGCCAATCATCTTACAAACCTACAAACAGCTGTCCCAAGTGAGCTCTCCTGGACCGCAGCGGGCTGCCACCAGCATCCTCCTCGCAGTGGGACGCCTCTCAGAGTTTCATGAACTCTCCAGTTTGTGAAATGTGGAGGACTGCCGCCAAAAGCTGGCGACGTGACCTGGGCTGAAACCTTCTCCTCCTTGAGGCTCAACTTGCAATGGAGGGGTCTGCTCCATTGCTGTCCCCAGAGCATCCCCCTTGGGCTCCACCACAGAGACAGCCTTGCAACTTTCCCTTATAAAGCAGCACGGGGACTCCCAGGACAACCGGGCCACAGAGAAGAAACCTTCCCCATTTTCTTAACCAACCCAAAACCTTTTCTCTTTCCTACAGATAGAAAAAATCCCTCCCGTGCCACAGGCAGCACAGAAGATGCACCAAGGATGACACTGACGGTCACAGATTCGCACTCATCTAATGACAGCTCTGCCAGGGACCAGGCAAGGTGTTTGATCTCGCAGGGACTCAGCTTTCCTACCTGCGAGGCAAGTCCAGCAATACTTATTTGGGAAAAGGACAGTCACAAGAGCTAGCAAACAACTCACATTCAACACAGTGCTGTTGCTACTATGGAGAGACTTGTCTAGCCTCTCTCTCTGTAATTAGCCCCTTTCTCTAATGTCTGAGCAGCCCAGTGTTTTTAGCAACATATAGAATGAGCTTTCTTAGTAGAAAATGATCTCTTTTACCAGTCTAACTTGGTGGGAAGAAAAAGTATCACTGAGAAACCTGATCTTATCCATACCCTTACAGCATGCTGGCTAGATCAACATATCTTTAAAACACGTGCCTGCAGCAATCCTGAAAGGCAGGGGAAAAAGCATCTCAGCTTTGTGGATAGAACTGTGATGCAGACAATACTGCACAGGAAAATGAAGGTATAAGTTTAACACGCATCAGCTGTTCTCCACCAACTGCCTACAAGCAGGGTCTTGTCCCATAGCAGAGAAAAGGTCTCATACTCCACATTTGCTGTGGGGTTAGATGTCCGGCATATCTGCAGTCAGGTACAGCCGCCTGCCTGGAGAGTTTCACGAACTCTCCGGTTTGTGAAAAGTGGAGGACCGCCGCCAAAAGATGGTCCTTCCATGCCTCTCTTTTTTAATGCTTACCTAGCTTTACCGTGCTCAGAGACAGAAGATGAAGCCCCGTTCAGCCACGTGGCAACATGGGCTAGAATGAAATAGCACCCATTCATTCACAGATGACTTGCAGCTCAATTACTAACAGACCGAGAAGCAGCAAGGTGGAGAAAGGCACTTCTGAACACACACACACACACACACACAGAGACACACGCACACACACAGACACATGCACACACAGAGGCAGGAGGGCTGCTGCACTTGGGCAGCCTTCAGGGCATTTTCATTAACTAATGGCCCTGAAAGCAGCAGTCACCAATTTAGGATCTCAGGGGAGGTTTTGAGTACACATCTGTATTAGTTGCAAATCTGACCTAACTTCTATTTACTTCAGACACAAGCAGGAGCAACTGACACAATTTCAATCAGAATTGGGCAGTCTGGATCAGGTCTTGATGTTACAGAACATCTTGAAAAACAAGGTCAAAAACAAGTGTTAAAAACAAGCAAGAAGAATCAGAAGAATGTAAAGAAGATACTTCATAACAACTGCACCTGGCACTTAGACATACTAAAGATAAAGACTGTCTTCACTAACCCTCTACTAACTAGCAATAACGATTAACACAAGGACGAATCTTAGAAAAATAGAATGGACTGCCAAAATAGTGCCCTAGAGTTAACCTGTCTCACTATAATCTCATTCTAACGCTAAAGAACACACCTCCTAGCTAGAAAAGACCCCAACCCAATTAAGCCCCCTACTCTCTCAGCAGGTATGGTGAATTAAAAGAGAACTGTAACTTTAAGATGAAGTAAGAAAAGCATTAACCAAGAGTTAATTAAGGGGTAGAACCAGTAGGCCTAATTAACTTTGGTAATTGTTTTAAATACCTGTCATGATTTTAACCTGGTATGCATGTTAGGAGGAGAAATCCCCCATGCACCCGGAGCTGCAATAAACCAATGTCGGCTTTCTAAACTACCATTTGGTTTGGAGAGTTTTCTTCGTTACTATTTTCGGTAACAGAATTTGGCGACCCAGATGGGACCTGCTCTCCAGAATCTTGATGGACCAGACGAATTGTGAGGACTCCTGAGCGCACTGGAGCATTTTCGGGGAGGCCCTCCGATTCCCTGGTCGGGTGAGTTTCTGTGACAGCTCTCTGGGAGACTAACGACATTGGTATTTGATATTAATATTGATATTGGTATTGGTTGCTTGCAAATAAGTCGTATCTGAATTCAGTACATGTTGTTAAGTTGCTGGTATTGATATCGGGAGTACACTACTGTATAAACTTGTGTAATCCGTATGCTACTATGGGGACACCCGGAATCTGGATTTTGATTTGGACACATCTACGTGGTTATTTTACATCATGGGTGCTGGACAATCTACTGAAGGGGGGATTCTTAAGTGTTCCCCTTTGGGGTGTATACTAAACCACTGGAGCAAGTTTGGGGGTGATCCCCTTACTCGGAAAAAACGGATAGAATATTGCAATCATTGGTGGCCTCTGTACACTCTGGATGATCAGGAGAAATGGCCTAAGAACAAAGTATAAATTACAACATTGTGTTGCAGTTAGTGCTGTTCTGTAGGCGTGAAGGAAAATGGGATGAGGTACCATACGTGAATTTGTTCTTTGCTTTGCGGGATCATTATAACATACGTAAGGAGTGTGGCTTGATTGCAAGTGAAAGTGGTGTCTTAGCCCTAGAGGCAGAGAAAAAGAAAGCGCCTAAGTGGTGTTGTTCAGCGTGCGGCATCAGCAAGCGATGCAATAAATATAAAGAGAGTTGTGAAGAAGAGCAACAGGAGGAGGTAGAGATGTTGATTGTACCAAGGAGGGGTAGGAACAGAAGGAGAGAATAGTGAGACAATGATTCTGACAGTTCCAGCCAAGAGGATTTTAGTCTGGTGGCGGGGAGAACTAGGAGGGGAAATGCTCGGAATGTACAGGCCAACGTACAAGCCCCCCTCAGACAAGCCGTAGGACCAGACGGACCACCAGTTTGGGTAAAAGTGCCGTTTTCAGTATCAGATTTAAAGGCATGGAAGGAGATGGCAGGTGTATATAGGGAGGACCCCGAGCGGGTGGCAAAGGTTATGGAGACTATAATCAAAAATCAGGATCCGGACTAGAAAGATCTGCAAGTTGTCTTGAATAATTTAGTTTCTTATGATGAGAAAAGATTGATTTTGGCTAAAGCTAAGGAGGAGGCAGAGTGCGTGCATGTTCAAGCTGCAATAGCAGGATGGATATAGGATCATTTCCCTTCCAATAATCCCAATTGGGATCCTAACATCCAGGCTCAAAGGTTATTATTATCCAAGTACCAACGAGTGATTCTGTATGGTGTCTGGAATGCTATTCCAAAATCAAAGAATTGGTCTAAATTGTATCAGGTCATTCAGGGAAAGAATGAAGACCCCTCTTCTTCCTTTGAAAGACTAATGGAGGCTGCAAGACAATACACTGATTTGAATCCAGACAATGAAGCAGACGCTGTCTCGTTGGGCCACATCTTTATGGGACAGTCTACATAAAACGGAAATTACAGAAACTAGAGGGGGCAGATGCCCGCTCATTGGACAAAGTGTTAGAGCGTGCCTGCAAAGTGTACAACAACAGGGAAAAGGTGGAGGAAGTAAAGCAGAGAAAGGAGAGGCTTAAAGATAGTAAGATGCTGGCAGTAGCCATAGCCCAAGAAACTAGCAAGTTCAGAGTTCCCATAAAGCGAAAAGGATTTCCTGGTGGAGTACGGAGGGTCGGAATGCTGCTGGAGATAAATCAGTGTGCTTACTGCAAACAGAAAGGACGCTGGAAAAGGGAGTGCCTGCAGTTAAGAAGACAAGGTCGTGAGGAGATGCCAAATCAGGCTGCTAACATGATGACAATAGATTCAGACTGAGGGAGACCGGGGGAAGAATCGGAACCCTCCCCAACAGAACCCCTCCTTAGAGTAAAGTTGGGGGATGAAAAAGTACAATTTTTAGTAGATACGGGGGCCACTTATTTGGTATTGAATACATGCAAGGCTAATTTGAGTAATCAGAGTACATCAGTTATTGGTGCCACGGGGCAGAAAGAAAATCGGCCATTTTTCCAGCCTTTGAAGTTTACAATTGGGAAAAGGGTGTTAACCCATCGATTTCTCTGATTGCCCTGTGCCGCTAATTAGGACGAGACATATGAAGTCAATTGAATGCACAAATTACTTTTGAAAAAGGAAAAATCCAAATCCATATTCCTGACAATAAAGCTTTGGATGCTCAAGTTTTTATGTTACAGAAGGAAGCCGAGTTACAGGAAATACCAGAAGAAGCTGAAAATGCTGTAACACCTCTAGTATGGGCTTCAGGAGCACCAGGACGATCCCGAGCGGCAGAACCGGTAATCATTCAGTTGAAACCAGACACCAGACAGGTAAGACAAAAAGAGTATCCAATTAAATTAGAGGCAAGAAAAGGATTAGAACCATTAATAGAACGATTCATAAATTTTGGATTACTAAAGGAATGTCAACCAGAATACAACACCCCAATCTTGCCAATTAAAAAATCGCATTCAGAAGAGTATGGCTTGGTCCAGGACTTAAGGGCTAGAAATGAAATTGTACAGGATGTTCACCCAGTAGTGGCAAACCCGTATACTCTCTTGACCACCCTGAAGGAAACAGACCAATGGTTTACTGTACTGGACTTGAAAGATGCTTTCTTTTGCCTTCCGCTAGCAGCCAGAAGTCAAGAACTGTTTGCTTTTGAGTGGGAAAGCCCTAAGACAGGTAGAAAAACTCAATTGTGTTGGACAGTATTACCACAAGGATTTAAAAATAGTCTTACCATCTTTGGACATCAATTAGCCAGAGAATTAGAAGACTGGCAAAAGAGGCATAAAAATACCACCTTACTGCAATATGTAGATGACACACTGCTAGCAACAAATGACAAGAAGGATTCCATACAAATGACAATAGAACTCCTAAACTTTTTGGGGACGGCAGGGTACAAAGTATCCCCGAAAAAGGCACAGATCGCTCAGCAGGAGGTAATATAGTTGGGGTACACAATTTCCCAGGGCCAGTGTAGTCTTGGAACTGAAAGAAAAGAGGCCATTGGCCAGATCCCCGAACCTAAATCGAAACAAGAGCTCAGAGCATTTCCCGGAATGGCTGGATGGTGTCGCCTGTGGATAATAAAGTTTGGACTTACTCCCAAACCCCTATATGAAGCTGTACAAGGGGAAGGAAATCTCCTTTTCTGGACTCAGGAGTGCAGAGATGCATTTATGAAATTGAAACAAGCTTTAATGAATGCTCCAGCTCCAGGCCTTCCGCATTTGGAAAAAACATTTGAATTATTTGTGCATGAAAGACTGCATATTGCCTCAGGGATACTGGCCCAGAAGCTGGGAGCCTGGAAAAGACCCCTGGGGTATTTTTCAAAACAACTAGACAATGTTAGCAAAGGATGGCCAGCATGTCTCCAAGCAGTGGCGGCTACAGTATTACTGATCCAAGAGGCCTGAGAACTGACGCTTGGGCAAAAATTAACTGTATTTGTACCCCATGCAGTTACAGCAGTGCTGGAACAAAAAGGAGGACACTGGTTGTCACCAAGCTGGATGCTGAAATATCAAGCCGTTCTTCTGGAACAAGACAACGTGGAGCTGAAGGTAACCACGATCCTGAATCCAGCGACCTTCCTAACTACTGATCCTGCTGGAGAAGAATTAGCACACGACTGTTTGCAAACTGTAGAACAGATGCGCTCCAGCAGACCAGACCTGAAAGACCTACCGATAGAAAATGCAGACTGGGACCTGTTCATAGACGGTAGCAGCTTTATGCGGAATGGAACACGAAAATCATGTTATGCAGTAGTAACTGGTAAGGAAGTGATTGAGGCCAAAGCTCTGCCATCCAACACTTCGGCCCAGAAAGCAGAACTCATAGCCTTACTGAGAGCATTAGAACTGTCAAAAGGTGAAATTGTTAATATATGGACAGATTCAAAATTTGCCTTTGGAGTGGTGCATGCTCATGGAGCCATTTGGAAAGAAAGGGGACTCCTCACATTTCAGGGATCCCCAATCAAATACGGGCCAATGATCCAACAATTACTACCGGCAATTAATCTACCCCGATTAGTGGCAATTATGCATTGCAAGGCACATCAAACTGGAAATAGCCCAATGCATATAGGGAACCGCGTGGCAGATAAAGCTGCGAGAGAAGCAGCTGAAGGTCAAATATTGCTAGTTTTGCCAGAAAGGGTTCAGAGGTTGGGACCTGAGAATCCGCAGTATACACCAGAAGACAATCCATTGGCTAACCTACTGAAAGCAAACAAAAATTAAGAAGGATGGTGGGTAACTCCTTCACACCAAGTAATAGTTACACAAGAAATCATGCGTGAAATAGCCAATAGGCAACACCAAGAAACTCACTGGGGAATTCAAACAATGGTTGAAGCATTAAAAACACAAGTGCTAAGTGTACGAATGACTGGAATAATTAAGAGCATAGCGAAGAAATGTGAGCTATGCCTGAAGAATAATCCTCGCCTACCCTGAAGACCTTTACCAGGGGTGACAAAGAGAGGAAACAGGAGACTACTGGCAAATAGACTTTTCCCAATTACCACGGCAAAATGGATATCGAGATCTTTTAGTAACGTTAGATACTTTCTCAGGCTGGCCAGAAGCTTTCCCTTGTCGCATCAACAAGGCAAAAGAAGTAGCAAAAGTGGTACTTAAGGAAATAATACCGAGATTTGGGGTACCCATAGGACTATCTTCAGATAGGGGCCCACACTTCATAGCAGAAGCTGTTCAAAGTTTGACTAAAGCATTAGGGATAAAATGGGATCTCCATACCCCACGGACACCTCAATCAAGCGGAAAAGTAGAAAGAATGAACCAAAGCCTAGAAAGACAGAGAAGTAAAATTTGCCAGGAGGCTCAGATAAAGTGGCTGGATGCTTTACCCTTAGCTTTGCTATGGATACGCATCCAGCCTAGAACCAAAGAAAAGGTTAGTCCTTTTGAGATCATATATGGTAAACCTTATCAGATGACTGAAACAGGAGTTAATCCTGAAATTGCAGGAAGACATTACCTAAAAGAATATGTTATCTCTCTGGGAAAGTTTTGTCCTCTCTCCACAGGTACATCACTGTGAGCACGCCACTATCTTTGGACGTGCCTGTGCATCACTACCAACCAGGGGACTGGGCGTATCTGAAGACATGGTCAGACGAGCTGTTGAAAGAGAAGTGGAAAGGACCTCTTCAAGTTTTACTCACCACCCATACTGCTTTCAAGCTTGAGGGAGTCGCTCCGTGGATACATCGCAGCAGCATCAAGCCAGCCGCGTCACCACAATGGACTGTCAAACAAGAGGGACCTTTACGTTTAAAATTAACGTGGGAATCATGAAGTTCTGGGTTATATCTCTTGCAGCGATGTCAGGAAGTGCGGAAGTTGATACAGGTGGAGAGGTCAATACAGATTTGGATGAAAACCTAATTCTAACTTTGATACAAGGGTTTGGCAAAATGCATAGTCTTACCAGTGTTACAGCATGTGTCCCAGTCCCTCACTCGGCCAGTCAGCCCATCCCATGGGGCACTATACAGGTAAATTTATCTTTACTAGAGGAACACGACAACATCACAGGAGCCTTTAAGCAGGCCAATGTCTCTTACTATTTAGACAAAGACAATAAACGTAGACAGAGAGGAAGCGATGTTTTACAAGATGCTACTTTTTGGAGATGAGGGGACAACAGAACAGTATTTGGGAGAGGCTCAGAAAAACAATGCCCCAAGGGATCACATCCCTTACATGCCCAGTTTCTGCAAATAGCATTGGCAGCCTCCGGCGGACAGGCCGCAGGATTACTGAAACTCTGTGTCACTAATAATACAGTACCTAACGTAACCACCGCTCCAGAATGTACTAACCTTAGAACAAAACTCAGAATTTGGACCAGACCTTTGGAAGGACATTGGAAATATATAGGGAATGTGGACTGGGGCTTTAATTGGGGAACGAAGGCTACTTATGTTAGCCAAACCAATTGGATGTGCCCCAGTGTTCTCAATTATAGTGAAATATCAATCCTAAATTCTACCTTGACAATGACAGAATGTTGTAAAAACCAAAATTTTTCAACTAATGATTGTAAACAAGACATTCCATCCCCAGGCTACACGACCTGGGTTACATCAGATGGGTATTGGACTACCCGACTACAACTTAGTACAATAACTAGACAAGTAACTTCAGGATTATTGACCTTATGTCCTATATGGAAAAAGAGTCCAATCAAAGCTCAATATTGGGGATGAATTAAAAGAGATACCGAGACAGAAAAGGACACCGATATTTGGACGGAGCCTTCCGCAGCAGTACAATTTGAGCGGGGATTCCAAAGTTTCCCATTACCAGGGCTGATGCCTTTAGAAAATCGAATGTTAATAGAAAATCTGACTTGGCAGGTGGAAGCCTTATCGAGAGCCACTCAGAAAGGATTCCAAATTATCAACAAACAAATCCAAGCTAACACTGAAATGATGTTACAAAATAGGCTGGCCTTAGACTTGCTATTAGTCAAAGACCAAGGAGTGTGTGGCTAACTTAAGTTAGACAAAGAGCACTGCTGTATCCACATCCCAAATATCACTGATCACCTGCAAGAACAATTAGACAAAATGAGAAAAGTAGCAAAAGACAACAGAGCGATAAAAGAGGCAGCGGAAAATAATCGGTTCAACAAAAGTCTCCAAGAATTAGGTGGGCGGTCTCTAAAAGGATGGTTAGCTACATTGTTGGAGGGAGTAATTTATGTGATCGTGATTGTGATTATTATAGGAATCTGCATAGGCTGTACTAAAAGAACCATTGAAAGAAACATATGGAAGTAATAAAAATCTAACTACTTCAAAAGGGAGGATTGATACCAAAGAATTAAGAAAAAAACCAAAGTGCCAAACCTAAACCGTGATCATATACGAGCAATTAATGACCCTAACTGCATCGCTGAACTCATATAATGATAATCCCAGAACTTCAGACTGAACTAATATCCAAACCACTGAGAAGACTTGGTATCGACTATGCATAAGATAACTGATTTTTCCACAGAATTGCTTCAATAAGGCTCTTAGAAATTATTATTAATAATATTGATACTATTATAGTATTAATAGTATTATTGCGTGCATAACCAGGTTAGAATTGAAATATTTTATATTCTATTTCTTTTTCCAGGTTGTAAGAGGACAGGTAGATTTGAGAATGTGTGACAAGGTTAATCACCTTCTGTTTAGTTGGTGAAATCCAGGTAAGAAGGATTGAGACTTACGGAAATTCTAAAGTATATCCAGAAGTTTCAAAGGGGGGAAATGTTACAGAATATCTTGAAAAACAAGGTCAAAAACAAGTGTTAAAAACAAGCAAGAAGAATCAGAAGAATGTAAAGAAGATACTTCATAACAACTGCACCTGGCACTTAGACATATTACAGATAAAGACTGTCTTCACTAACTCTCTGCTAACTAGCAATAACGATTAGCACAAGGACGAATCGTAGAAAAATAGAATGGACTGCCAAAATAGTACCCTAGAGTTAACTTGTCTCATTATAATGTCATTAGAATGCTAAGGAACACACCTCCTAGCTAGAAAAGCCCCAACCCAATTAAGCCCCCTACTCTCTGAGCATGCGTGGTGAATTAAAAGAGAACTGTAACTTTAAGATGAAGTGAGAAAAGTATTAACCAAGAGTTAATTAAGGGGTAGAACCAGTAGGAATAACTAACATTGTTAACTGTTTTAAATACCTGTCATGATTTTAACCCGGTGTGCATGTCAGGAGGAGAAATCCCCTTGCACCCGGTGCCGCAATAAACATGCCTGCTTTATAACTCTGTGTGAGTTGTGAAGTTTGTTTCCGCGTGTCAATACCTCTTTCCCAGGCTCTCCATTTTATTATTTCCATTCTCAATCATTGTCAATACAAGCACAAGGGAGAGGAACATTTGAATATGCACAGGCATTCTACAATTCAAAAAATAACTTTATAAATAAGGGGAATGATATACTTGGCAATGAGGTATAAAGCATAGAGGAAACCCACAAGACCAAGGGCTGTTGCTTAGCACATACATCACACCTGGCAGAGCCCACAAATAAGGGGTCTTGCTGCATATACTGCAACGGCACCAAAAGATCCAGGACCAATATGTCACTTGCAGAAAAATCACTACCAACTTCAGGAGCGCTAAGGAGGTATGCTACACACCTTGGGTTTCTCCTCCTCCACAGACATTTGCAGGGAATAATGTGCAGAGCATAGCCCACGCTGCTTGTAACTCACAAACTCACCATGTGGCTCTGTCTCTTTCCTCAAGGGTGGACCAAATTTTACTTGACCAACTAAAGAGGAGAAAAGGAAAACAAGAATCTAAGCTGGACTGCAATTAGTCCCAATTCAGCTCCAAAGGCTAACAAAAAAGACAAATCCCGTTTAATGAGTGCATCACAGCCCCACTGATGCAAACTTCTGGCACAGGCACACCCCCAACTTGTGCCTGCTGGAAGCTAAGGGGCACAGAAAGTACTCTTCCATCACAAAGGCAGCACGATCGCCACTTGCCCCACCTAGTCATTAGAAAGAGGAGGAAAACCATTCAGCAAACAGGGCCGTCAAGTGCCCTCTTTAGAGCAGCAATACAGATGTAATTTAGATAAAACACACAGCCATTGTGGGAATTCCCTCTTGGACCTGTTCTCTGGGGGGATTCACGAGCACTAAAGAGCCGTGAATGGAGTTTGGAGAGAGCTTATCGCATCTTCCAGGAAAGCTCTTTGGCAGACGCTCATTAACACTCCTCCCCTCAATTTTAGCTTCAGGAAAGACAACTAAAGCGCCAAGGATTGCTCTGATTTAATTCAAACAAAAGAATGACTACAGCTTGGGGGATGGAGTCTGCTTGTAATGGCCAGCGATCAACCACCTCCTCTCCTGATTTCTACAGGACTGTTTCAGTTCAAACTACAACAAGAGACTAAATTAAGGCAGAAAAATCTTCCTCTGCCATTCTGCTACCTAGCACAATCTGGCATCACTCTGAATATCTCTCCTGCAGTGGCATATGAAGCAATACCAGCCAGCTCTCAGAAGAGCTCAGGTTGCGTCCTGTTCAGTTAAGATGAAGCAATAGTGAGATTTGCTGAAGTGCTGACAAAAGGTGTATTCCAATGTTTTACACTAATGTTTCTTTGGCATAGTCATCTAGAACCTATATCCGTAAGTGAAACAGCATAAGTTTTTCTTTTCCTCTGTTTCGCTAAAAATGTTTCTATATACGCCAGCTATGCAGAATACTAGTTGAAATATGTGAATATCAATGATTATTTTAAGAATATTTAATGTTGTCATATTACACGTGCTTACAGTTTATTTCAGAGCGTGTCTTTTCTCTTCTCCCATTTCTACTTCTCGAGTGAATCCTATGAGGCACTGCCAGAAGCTAGAGGTGAACAATAAAAGACTTCAATACCAAAATATATTCACTTGAAACCCAGTATTGTGTACCTGGTTTTTAGCAGGTTTCTTTAGCATAATAGCAACAAAGAAAGACAGAAATCAAACAGAAGCTAAAAATAAAGATTGCATGTACGTTTTTGTACACGAAAGTTAGAATTATTTGGAGACATTTTATCTGTAGAGTGTCCTCACCTTCAACACAAGGGTTTTTAAAACACTGGATTTGAGCAAGTAAAGACAATGCTGGCCAGCATTTGTCTTTGCTCAGATAACATTTCCTTTTTGGCCTCTCAGTTTAACGGTATTGATAGTTGGAAAGTCTTCACTAACATACAGTTAAGTATGAAGACAGGATGCAGTAACAGAATATCTGTTTTCTCTTGTTTATGAAACACTTCAGTCCTGCACTGCTTATCATCTTACATAAGCGTGTTGGTTTTTCCCAGCTGTTAAAGCAGAAAATCAGAAATTTTGTCTTTGACAAAACCGTAGGTGAAATGGAGTTTCAGAGTATTCCAAGATAGAAAATAGAATCTGCAAGAAACACATACCAAACCCCTTGGCAAAAACAACTACAGGATCATTCTCTTCTTCTCATAGGAAAGTAAATTAGGAACAAAAGAACAAGTTCTACAGAGGTAGAAAATGATTTTTACGAATGCTTGCTTTGCAGATGAATGGAAACATAATTCCACATAGAAACAGAAAGCAGAATGCACGACAGAACTCGGGACTGCAGAAGCAGTCCACACATACTGCTGCAAAATTGTTGAAGGACAACCACAAACAAAATTTTAAAGTGTTTTCATCTCTTTCTCTTTGAGCGTCTCTCCCCCAAATATAATGAATTTTGCTAAGGGCCTGGACGTGTGACAGAGCAGCACAACCAAAAGTAAAAGCAACCCTTCAGCCTGTTCCCAGATCACAAAACATTCTGTGCCTCAATGAACCATAAGCATTTAGTTTTGTCGGCAAATGAAACCTTAATCTGATCCTGCGATTAAAACGTATTCCTACCTCAGGATCATCCTCATCAAAATCACGGTAAGTGGAATGATCAGGATTATTCATTTTATCCAAAAGTTCAATAGCAAGACTTGGATTTAAGGGCTGGGTAACAAAAAGGATGCTGAAAGACAGAAGGAAAAACACCGATTAAAATTCCAACCACTCATATTAAGCACATTTTAATGTTAGAACTTAAAAAAAATCCCACACATAAATTTATACCTGTAGTAACTTTTCAGCTGTCGGTCTTTTTTCAGGATTTTTTTCTAAGTACCGTTTTCACAGAATGATTCAAACTACTGGACCTGTAAAAGGAAGTGGTAAACATGAGAATCAATTGCCCAGTGAAATACATGATCATTATCTACTGAAACAGAAAAGTACTTGCCATTTCATTTTGTCCTTTAACTCAGGAGGCTGGCAGTTGCTTTTCATCATTAGCAAAAGCGCTCTAAAAAAACCAACAGTATTTCTGTGGGTGACATGGCAGTACATTATCTGACATGAATTTTGAATACATTGTTTAGTTGGCAGGAAGAAGTCCATCCGTTTAAGAGATGCTACCAGGACAGCATGACGCATTTATGCAGCAAAAGGAGTCATCACAATTTCTATCACGTACATCCAGAACACTTACAACCCAACACCCCTGCAGTACCCCCAAACACCACAAGCACCCATGCAGCCACTACTCCAAATGGATGATTTGGGAAGCTGTACTTACACACCGCGCTTTAACCCTTTGCTCACCTCACGGGATGTAGGTCAAACATTGGAGGCTGAAGCTCAGCAAGCTCTGTAGCAGTTATTCCAGCTGCCCACAGATCACAGAGGTGCTTATAGCCACCTTTTCTTCCTACTGCAGCAACTTCTGGCGCCATCCTAAAGGGTAAAAGACAGTTTTAGATAATCTTCTCGCCACAAATCAAACATTCTTCTGTATGCAGTGGTTTACTACTCTTTTTCCTAAAGCTCTCAATCTATAAGCTCACAGCATATACACTTCCACATGTGGATATATACACAGGCGTGCGTGTGTGCGCGCACATGTGTGTGCAAAAAGTTACGTAATGTATACATGAAGTTCTCCTCAATCACCTTCTAGTAACTAACAGGCAGTTTCCAAAACAGCTATTTCGCTGTTGTCAGTGGATGAAACCAATATGCCTCAGGCTGTTCTGCAGGCACACAACAAACTACCCCTCCACAGCCAAAGAGCCTAAGGGGTAATTATTCAGCTACAGTAAACCCAATATACGTCTGGATCCACGTCGCCTGAAAGGAAATGACTCCCCGCTAAAAGGCACAGAAGGGGTCCAGAATGGGACTCCTGTTTCAGGGCGGAATGGGGTTTTTTTTTGGGGGTGGTGGTGTTACACAAAGACGTACCTGTCCAGTGCCAGCAGAACACAAGCTGGCGAGATCTCCGTATCAAACGTTTTTGAAGCCGTTTTCAGCACTAAACGCGCATCGCAAACACATGTGGGTGAAGGATCCACAGCCGTCAGTAACTAAGCGAAGTAAATCAGACACGAATTTCATACCTGGGACTTGAACTGGGGCTCCTCGCCCCGCGCACCCCCCCCGCGAGCAAACCCGAGGGGTGGCCCGAGGGAAGGAGGCAGGGCCCCCCTTCTCTCCAGCACCTCCAGCCGGGGCTTCTTCCGCAGCCGCCCCCCAGCCCCGCGTCTGCTCCGCCCGCCCCCCCCGCCCCGCTCCGTGCGGAGAAGACCTTTCCCCGACGCCGTCCACCCGGGGAAGAAGCGGAGCCGAACCCCCGCGGGAAGGCGTTCCGGGCGAGCGCTGCCCGCAGCCCCGCAGCCCCTCAGGCCCGCTCGCCCCGGGCAGGGCGGAGGGCAGCGCAGCCCTCGGCTCAGCTCCCCGCGGGGGGCGAGGGGACGCGGCCCGGCCGAGCGGCAGATGTCCCTGCCCGCGGCAGGGGCGGCCCGGACGGCCCTGAGGGGTCCCTTCCGACCCGGGACCGGGCCCGGAGCGAAGCGAACGAGGCCGCGTTCCCCGCCGCGCCGCTCTGCTCCGCTCCGGGCCGGTCCGGGCCGCCCCGCCCCGGCCGGGCGCCGCCCCCCCCTCACCTCCGCGGCGCCGAGCCGCGCCCGCCCCTCCCGCGCCAGGGAGGGCTCCGGCAGCGCCCCGCCGCCCTCAGCGCGGGCCGGGGGGCCCGGCGGGACCGGCCCTCCGCGGCGGGGCCCCTCCTCGGGGGCGGCTCTCCCCCCTCGTCGGGGCCGGCGGAGGTCGCTCGGGAGCGCCCGCGCCGTGCGGGAGGGCAGTCTGCGGACCCCCCCGCGAGGGGTTCCGCGGCCCGGGATGGCGCCAGAAGTTGCTGCGGTAGGAAGAAAAGGTGGCTATAAGCACCTCTGTGATCTGTGGGCAGCTGGAATAACTGCTACAGAGCTTGCTGAGCTTCAGCCTCCAATGTTTGACCTACATCCCGTGAGGTGAGCAAAGGGTTAAAGCGCGGTGTGTAAGTACAGCTTCCCAAATCATCCATTTGGAGTAGTGGGTACATGTGTGCTTGTGGTGTTTGGGGGTACTGCGAGGGTGTTGGGTTGTAAGTGTTCTGGATGTACGTGATAGAAATTGGGACAACTCCTTTTGCTGCATAAACGCGTCATGTTGTCCTGGTAGCGTCTCTTAAACGGATGGACTTCTTCCTGCCAACTAAACAATGTATTCAAAATTCATGTCAGATAATGTACTGCCATGTCACCCACAGAAATACTGTTGGTTTTTTTAGAGCGCTTTTGCTAATGATGAAAAGCAACTGCCAGCCTCCTGAGTTAAAGGACAAAATGAAATGGCAAGTACTTTTCTGTTTCAGTAGATAATGATCATGTATTTCACTGGGCAATTGATTCTCATGTTTACCACTTCCTTTTACAGGTCCAATAGTTTCCATCATTCTGTGAAAACGGTACGTAGAAAAAAACCCTGAAAAAAGACCGACAGCTGAAAAGTTACTACAGGTATAAATTTATGTGTGGGATTTTTTTTAAGTTCTAAAATTAAAATGTGCTTAATATGAGCGGGTGGAATTTTAATCGGTGTTTTTCCTTCTGTCTTTCAGCATCCTTTTTGTTACCCAGCCCTTAAATCCAAGTCTTGCTATTGAACTTTTGGATAAAATGAATAATCCTGATCATTCCACTTACCGTGATTTTGATGAGGATGATCCTGAGGTAGGAATACGTTTTAATCGCAGGATCAGATTAAGGTTTCATTTGCCGACAAAACTAAATGCTTATGGTTCATTGAGGCACAGAATGTTTTGTGATCTGGGAACAGGCTGAAGGGTTGCTTTTACTTTTGGTTGTGCTGCTCTGTCACACGTCCAGGCCCTTAGCAAAATTCATTATATTTGGGGGAGAGACGCTCAAAGAGAAAGAGATGAAAACACTTTAAAATTTTGTTTGTGGTTGTCCTTCAACAATTTTGCAGCAGTATGTGTGAAATGTGTTCATCTGATTCGTGTCGATATGGAACAATGCTAGGGCCGCATGATGAAATGTGACTTTCTGTCCTACATACCCTTGTTAACCATAAGCCTAAGAGACACAGAGTGGTTAATGTATATAGTTCCCATAAGCCTAAGAAACACAGAGTGGTTAATGTATATAGTTCTTGTATCTTGCAAGGGTTGCCTGTCAAATATTCCAAAACTGGTTTTGTTGCTAACCGCATAGTATTAAGCAAAAGAAGTCTAATGTGAGGGATACCCCCAAAAGCGATTTTATGCGAGTGTGATTTGGATTTCGATCCGAGTGACTATAGTCACGGGGTGGATAATGTGGAGTTTGGATAATGAGGTGGGATTCCTGTGCACAAAGAGCTGTTAAGACTGCCCTTGCTATCTCTTGTGCGACCTGGGGGAGTGGAGACTCACCCGGCTAACACAGGGTGCAGATAAGGAGGGGGCCCTGTGGAGGCAGGATAGCCCTGCTTATGGTCAGCAAAGACAGTAAAATAACAGGAATGTGAGAGGTCCTTTGTTCTTCGAAAAGGCTTCGTGTCCGATAACTGACCTTTGCTTCATTACCTGTGAAATGCATATTACAACTCACATCCCTGCATATGCTAATGAAGATTATAGAGGTCATGCTAAACATATATGACTATAGCACTCGTCTCTCCACCCAAATCATGCTACACGTCACATATGGGGGGGGATGACACCTAATTCATTTACAAAGACCAACCTTTCCTATGAATATGTAGCAGCAAGAGAAATATAAACCGAAAACAAGAACTGTACGGTGTGCGTCTTGGTGGAGCAGAGACTCCCGGCGCACCCAGCGCTGTTTGCTTGCCTTTATTCGTTTAATAAATTGTAAACTTTAATTGCAATCCTATTTGGGGTTGAGTCATTTATCACAGTATGTGTGGACTGCTTCTCCAGTCCCGAGTTCTGTCGTGCATTCTGCTTTCTGTTTCTCTGTGGAATTATGTTTCCATTCATCTCAAAGCAAGCATTCGTAAAAATAATTTTCTACTTCTGTAGAACTTGTTCTTTTGTTCCTAATTTACTTTCCTATGAGAAGAAGAGAATGATCCTGTAGTTGTTTTTGCCAAGGGGTTTGGTATGTGTTTCTTGCAGATTCTATTTTCTATCTTGGAATACTCTGAAACTCCATTTCACCTACGGTTTTGTCAAAGACAAAATTTCTGATTTTCTGCTTTAACAGCTGGGAAAAACCAACATGCTTATGTAAGATGATAAGCAGTGCAGGACTGAAGTGTTTCATAAACAAGAGAAAACAGATATTCTGTTACTGCATCCTGTCTTCATACTTAACTGTATGTTAGTGAAGACTTTCCAACTATCAATACCGTTAAACTGAGAGGCCAAAAAGGAAATGTTATCTGAGCAAAGACAAATGCTGGCCAGCATTGTCTTTACTTGCTCAAATCCAGTGTTTTAAAAACCCTTGTGTTGAAGGTGAGGACACTCTACAGATAAAATGTCTCCAAATAATTCTAACTTTCATGTACAAAAACGTACATGCAATCTTTATTTTTAGCTTCTGTTTGATTTCTGTCTTTCTTTGTTGCTATTATGCTAAAGAAACCTGCTAAAAACCAGGTACACAATACTGGGTTTCAAGTGAATATATTTTGGTATTGAAGTCTTTTATTGTTCACCTCTAGCTTCTGGCAGTGCCTCATAGGATTCACTCGAGAAGTAGAAATGGGAGAAGAGAAAAGACACGCTCTGAAATAAACTGTAAGCACGTGTAATATGACAACATTAAATATTCTTAAAATAATCATTGATATTCACATATTTCAACTAGTATTCTGCATAGCTGGCGTATATAGAAACATTTTTAGTGATACAGAGGAAAAGAAAAGCTTATGCTGTTTCACTTACGGATATAGGTTCTAGATGACTATGCCAAAGAAACATTAGTGTAAAACATTGGAATACACCTTTTGTCAGCACTTCAGCAAATCTCACTATTGCTTCATCTTAACTGAACAGGACGCAACCTGAGCTCTTCTGAGAGCTGGCTGGTATTGCTTCATATGCCACTGCAGGAGAGATATTCAGAGTGATGCCAGATTGTGCTAGGTAGCAGAATGGCAGAGGAAGATTTTTCTGCCTTAATTTAGTCTCTTGTTGTAGTTTGAACTGAAACAGTCCTGTAGAAATCAGGAGAGGAGGTGGTTGATCGCTGGCCATTACAAGCAGACTCCATCCCCCAAGCTGTAGTCATTCTTTTGTTTGAATTAAATCAGAGCAATCCTTGGCGCTTTAGTTGTCTTTCCTGAAGCTAAAATTGAGGGGAGGAGTGTTAATGAGCGTCTGCCAAAGAGCTTTCCTGGAAGATGCGATAAGCTCTCTCCAAACTCCATTCACGGCTCTTTAGTGCTCGTGAATCCCCCCAGAGAACAGGTCCAAGAGGGAATTCCCACAATGGCTGTGTGTTTTATCTAAATTACATCTGTATTGCTGCTCTAAAGAGGGCACTTGACGGCCCTGTTTGCTGAATGGTTTTCCTCCTCTTTCTAATGACTAGGTGGGGCAAGTGGCGATCGTGCTGCCTTTGTGATGGAAGAGTACTTTCTGTGCCCCTTAGCTTCCAGCAGGCACAAGTTGGGGGTGTGCCTGTGCCAGAAGTTTGCATCAGTGGGGCTGTGATGCACTCATTAAACGGGATTTGTCTTTTTTGTTAGCCTTTGGAGCTGAATTGGGACTAATTGCAGTCCAGCTTAGATTCTTGTTTTCCTTTTCTCCTCTTTAGTTGGTCAAGTAAAATTTGGTCCACCCTTGAGGAAAGAGACGGAGCCACATGGTGAGTTTGTGAGTTACAAGCAGCGTGGGCTATGCTCTGCACATTATTCCCTGCAAATGTCTGTGGAGGAGGAGAAACCCAAGGTGTGTAGCAGACCTCCTTAGCGCTGCTGAAGTTGGTAGTGATTTTTCTGCAAGTGACATATTGGTCCTGGATCTTTTGGTGCCATTGCAGTATATGCAGCAAGACCCCTTATTTGTGGGCTCTGCCAGGTGTGATGTATGTGCTAAGCAACAGCCCTTGGTCTTGTGGGTTTCCTCTATGCTTTATACCTCATTGCCAAGTATATCATTCCCCTTATTTATAAAGTTATTTTTTGAATTGTAGAATGCCTGTGCATATTCAAATGTTCCTCTCCCTTGTGCTTGTATTGACAATGATTGAGAATGGAAATAATAAAATTGAGAGCCTGGGAAAGAGGTATTGACACGCGGAAACAAACTTCACAACTCACACAGAGTTATAAAGCAGGCATGTTTATTGTGGCGCCGGGTGCAAGGGGATTTCTCCTCAAAGCTTGCACACCGGGTTAAAATCATGACAGGTATTTAAAACAGTTAACAACGTTAGTTATTCCTACTGGTTCTACCCCTTAATTAACTCTTGGTTAATACTTTTCTCACTTCATCTTAAAGTTACAGTTCTCTTTTAATTCACCACGCATGCTCAGAGAGTAGGGGGCTTAATTGGGTTGGGGCTTTTCTAGCTAGGAGGTGTGTTCCTTAGTATTATAATGAGATTATAATGAGACAAGTTAACTCTAGGGTACTATTTTGGCAGTCCATTCTATTTTTCTACGATTCGTCCTTGTGCTAATCATTATTGCTAGTTAGCAGAGAGCTGGTGAAGACAGTCTTTATCTGTAATATGTCTAAGTGCCAGGTGCAGTTGTTATGAAGTATCTTCTTTACATTCTTCTGATTCTTCTTGCTTGTTTTTAACACTTGTTTTTGACCTTGTTTTTCAAGATATTCTGTAACATTTCCCCCCTTTGAAACTTCTGGATATACTTTAGAATTTCCGTAAGTCTCAATCCTTCTTACCTGGATTTCACCAACTAAACAGAAGGTGATTAACCTTGTCACACATTCTCAAATCTACCTGTCCTCTTACAACCTGGAAAAAGAAATAGAATATAAAATATTTCAATTCTAACCTGATTATGCACGCAATAATACTATTAATACTATAATAGTATCAATATTATTAATAATAATTTCTAAGAGCCTTATTGAAGCAATTCTGTGGAAAAATCAGTTATCTTATGCATAGTCGATACCAAGTCTTCTCAGTGGTTTGGATATTAGTTCAGTCTGAAGTTCTGGGATTATCATTATATGAGTTCAGCGATGCAGTTAGGGTCATTAATTGCTCGTATATGATCACGGTTTAGGTTTGGCACTTTGGTTTTTTTCTTAATTCTTTGGTATCAATCCTCCCTTTTGAAGTAGTTAGATTTTTATTACTTCCATATGTTTCTTTCAATGGTTCTTTTAGTACAGCCTATGCAGATTCCTATAATAATCACAATCACGATCACATAAATTACTCCCTCCAACAATGTAGCTAACCATCCTTTTAGAGACCGCCCACCTAATTCTTGGAGACTTTTGTTGAACCGATTATTTTCCGCTGCCTCTTTTATCGCTCTGTTGTCTTTTGCTACTTTTCTCATTTTGTCTAATTGTTCTTGCAGGTGATCAGTGATATTTGGGATGCGGATACAGCAGTGCTCTTTGTCTACCTTAAGATAGCCACTCACTCCTTGGTCTTTGACTAATAGCAAGTCTAAGGCCAGCCTATTTTGTAAAGTCATTTTAGTGTTAGCTTGGATTTGTTTGTTGATAATTTGGAATCCTTTCTGAGTGGCTCTCGATAAGGCTTCCACCTGCCAAGTCAGATTTTCTATTAACATTTGATTTTCTAAAGGCATCAGCCCTGGTAATGGGAAACTTTGGAATCCCCGCTCAAATTGTACTGCTGCGGAAGGCTCCGTCCAAATATCGGTGTCCTTTTCTGTCTCGGTATCTCTTTTAATTCATCCCCAATATTGAGCTTTGATTGGACTCTTTTTCCATATAGGACATAAGGTCAATAATCCTGAAGTTACTTGTCTAGTTATTGTACTAAGTCATAGTCGGGTAGTCCAATACCCATCTGATGTAACCCAGGTCGTGTAGCCTGGGGATGGAACGTCTTGTTTACAATCATTAGTTGAAAAATTTTGGTTTTTACAACATTCTATCATTGTCAAGGTAGAATTTAGGATTCATATTTCACTCTAATTTAGAACATTGGGGCACATCCAATTGGTTTGGCTAACATAAGTAGCCTTCATTCCCCAATTAAAGCCCCAGTCCACATTCCCTATATATTTCCAATGTCCTTCCAAAGGTCTGGTCCAAATTCTGAGTTTTGTTCTAAGGTTAGTACATTCTGGAGCGGTGGTTACGTTAGGTACTGTATTATTAGTGACACAGAGTTTCAGTAATCCTGCGGCCTGTCCGCCGGAGGCTGCCAATGCTATTTGCAGAAACTGGGCATGTAAGGGATGTGATCCCTTGGGGCATTGTTTTTCTGAGCCTCTCTCAAATACTGTTCTGTTGTCCCCTCATCTCCAAAAAGTAGCATCTTGTAAAACATCGCTTCCTCTCTGTCTACGTTTATTGTCTTTGTCTAAATAGTAAGAGACATTGGCCTGCTTAAAGGCTCCTGTGATGTTGTCGTGTTCCTCTAGTAAAGATAAATTTACCTGTATGGTGCCCCATGGGATGGGCTGAGCAGCCGAGTGAGGGACTGGGATGCACGCTGTAACACTGGTAAGACTATGCATTTTGCCAAACCCTTGTATCAAAGTTAGAATTAGGTTTTCATCCAAATCTGTATTGACCTCTCCACCTGTATCAACTTCCGCACTTCCTGACATCGCTGCAAGAGATATAACCCAGAACTTCATGATTCCCACGTTAATTTTAAACGTAAAGGTCCCTCTTGTTTGACAGTCCATTGTGGTGACGCGGCTGGCTTGATGCTGCTGCGATGTATCCACGGAGCGACTCCCTCAAGCTTGAAAGCAGTATGGGTGGTGAGTAAAACTTGAAGAGGTCCTTTCCACTTCTCTTTCAACAGCTCGTCTGACCATGTCTTCAGATACGCCCAGTCCCCTGGTTGGTAGTGATGCACAGGCACGTCCAAAGATAGTGGCGTGCTCACAGTGATGTATCTGTGGAGAGAGGACAAAACTTTCCCAGAGAGATAACATATTCTTTTAGGTAATGTCTTCCTGCAATTTCAGGATTAACTCCTGTTTCAGTCATCTGATAAGGTTTACCATATATGATCTCAAAAGGACTAACCTTTTCTTTGGTTCTAGGCTGGATGCGTATCCATAGCAAAGCTAAGGGTAAAGCATCCAGCCACTTTATCTGAGCCTCCTGGCGAATTTTACTTCTCTGTCTTTCTAGGCTTTGGTTCATTCTTTCTACTTTTCCACTTGATTGAGATCTCCGTGGGGTATGGAGATCCCATTTTATCCCTAATGCTTTAGTCAAACTTTGAACAGCTTCTGCTATGAAGTGTGGGCCCCTATCTGAAGATAGTCCTATGGGTACCCCAAATCTCGGTATTATTTCTTTAAGTACCACTTTTGCTACTTCTTTTGCCTTGTTGGTGCGACAAGGGAAAGCTTCTGGCCAACCTGAGGAAGTATCTAACGTTACTAAAAGATCTCGGTATCCATTTTGCCGTGGTAATTGGGAAAAGTCTATATGCTAATAGTCTCCTGTTTCGTCTCTTTGTCACCCCTGGTAAAGGTCTTCAGGGTAGGCGAGGATTATTCTTCAGGCATAGCTCACATTTCTTCGCTATGCCCTTAATTATTCCAGTCATTCGTACACTTAGCACTTGTGTTTTTAATGCTTCAACCATTGTTTGAATTCCCCAGTGAGTTTCTTGGTGTTGCCTATTGGCTATTTCACGCATGATTTCTTGTGTAACTATTACTTGGTGTGAAGGAGTTACCCACCATCCTTCTTAATTTTTGTTTGCTTTCAGTAGGTTAGCCAATGGATTGTCTTCTGGTGTATACTGCGGATTCTCAGGTCCCAACCTCTGAACCCTTTCTGGCAAAACTAGCAATATTTGACCTTCAGCTGCTTCTCTCGCAGCTTTATCTGCCATGCGGTTCCCTATATGCATTGGGCTATTCCCAGTTTGGTGTGCCTTGCAATGCATAATTGCCACTAATCGGGGTAGATTAATTGCCGGTAGTAATTGTTGGATCATTGGCCCGTATTTGATTGGGGATCCCTGAGATGTGAGGAGTCCCCTTTCTTTCCAAATGGCTCCATGAGCATGCACCACTCCAAAGGCAAATTTTGAATCTGTCCATATATTAACAATTTCACCTTTTGACAGTTCTAATGCTCTCAGTAAGGCTATGAGTTCTGCTTTCTGGGCCGAAGTGTTGGATGGCAGAGCTTTGGCCTCAATCACTTCCTTACCAGTTACTACTGCATAACCTGATTTTCGTGTTCCATTCCGCATAAAGCTGCTACCGTCTATGAACAGGTCCCAGTCTGCATTTTCTATCGGTAGGTCTTTCAGGTCTGGTCTGCTGGAGCGCATCTGTTCTACAGTTTGCAAACAGTCGTGTGCTAATTCTTCTCCAGCAGGATCAGTAGTTAGGAAGGTCGCTGGATTCAGGATCGTGGTTACCTTCAGCTCCACGTTGTCTTGTTCCAGAAGAACGGCTTGATATTTCAGCATCCAGCTTGGTGACAACCAGTGTCCTCCTTTTTGTTCCAGCACTGCTGTAACTGCATGGGGTACAAATACAGTTAATTTTTGCCCAAGCGTCAGTTCTCAGGCCTCTTGGATCAGTAATACTGTAGCCGCCACTGCTTGGAGACATGCTGGCCATCCTTTGCTAACATTGTCTAGTTGTTTTGAAAAATACCCCAGGGGTCTTTTCCAGGCTCCCAGCTTCTGGGCCAGTATCCCTGAGACAATATGCAGTCTTTCATGCACAAATAATTCAAATGGTTTTTCCAAATGCGGAAGGCCTAGAGCTGGAGCATTCATTAAAGCTTGTTTCAATTTCATAAATGCATCTCTGCACTCCTGAGTCCAGAAAAGGAGATTTCCTTCCCCTTGTACAGCTTCATATAGGGGTTTGGGAGCGAGTCCAAAATTTATTATCCACAGGCGACACCATCCAGCCATTCCGGGAAATGCTCTGAGCTCTTGTTTCGATTTAGGTTCGGGGATCTGGCCAATGGCCTCTTTTCTTTCAGTTCCAAGACTACACTGGCCCTGGGAAATTGTGTACCCCAACTATATTACCTCCTGCTGAGCGATCTGTGCCTTTTTCGGGGATACTTTGTACCCTGCCGTCCCCAAAAAGTTTAGGAGTTCTGTTGTCATTTGTATGGAATCCTTCTTGTCATTTGTTGCTAGCAGTGTGTCATCTACATATTGCAGTAAGGTGGTATTTTTATGCCTCTTTTGCCAGTCTTCTAATTCTCTGGCTAATTGATGTCCAAAGATGGTAAGACTATTTTTAAATCCTTGTGGTAATACTGTCCAACACAATTGAGTTTTTCTTCTGGTCTTAGGGCTTTCCCACTCAAAAGCAAACAGTTCTTGACTTTCGGCTGCTAGCGGAAGGCAAAAGAAAGCATCTTTCAAGTCCAGTACAGTAAACCATTGGTCTGTTTCCTTCAGGATGGTCAAGAGAGTATACGGGTTTGCCACTACTGGGTGAACATCCTGTACAATTTCATTTCTAGCCCTTAAGTCCTGGACCAAGCCATACTCTTCTGAATGCGATTTTTTAATTGGCAAGATCAGGGTGTTGTATTCTGGTTGACATTCCTTTAGTAATCCAAAATTTATGAATCGTTCTATTAATGGTTCTAATCCTTTTCTTGCCTCTAATTTAATTGGATACTCTTTTTGTCTTACCTGTCTGGTGTCTGGTTTCAACTGAATGATTACCGGTTCTGCCGCTCGGGATCGTCCTGGTGCTCCTGAAGCCCATACTAGAGGTGTTACAGCATTTTCAGCTTCTTCTGGTATTTCCTGTAACTCGGCTTCCTTCTGTAACATAAAAACTTGAGCATCCAAAGCTTTATTGTCAGGAATATGGATTTGGATTTTTCCTTTTTCAAAAGTAATTTGTGCATTCAATTGACTTCATATGTCTCGTCCTAATTAGCGGCACAGGGCAATCAGAGAAATCGATGGGTTAACACCCTTTTCCCAATTGTAAACTTCAAAGGCTGGAAAAATGGCCGATTTTCTTTCTGCCCCGTGGTACCAATAACTGATGTACTCTGATTACTCAAATTAGCCTTGCATGTATTCAATACCAAATAAGTGGCCCCCGTATCTACTAAAAATTGTACTTTTTCATTCCCCAACTTTACTCTAAGGAGGGGTTCTGTTGGGGAGGGTTCCGATTCTTCCCCCGGTCTCCCTCAGTCTGAATCTATTGTCATCATGTTAGCAGCCTGATTTGGCATCTCCTCACGACCTTGTCTTCTTAACTGCGGGCACTGCCTTTTCCAGCGTCCTTTCTGTTTGCAGTAAGCACACGGATTTATCTCCAGCAGCTTTCCGACCCTCCGTACTCCACCAGGAAATCTTTTTCGCTTTATGGGAACTCTGAACTTGCTAGTTTCTTGGGCTATGGCTACTGCCAGCATCTTACTATCTTTAAGCCTCTCCTTTCTCTGCTTTACTTCCTCCACCTTTTCCCTGTTGTTGTACACTTTCCAGGCACGCTCTAACACTTTGTCCAATGAGCGGGCATCTGCCCCCTCTAGTTTCTGTAATTTCCGTTTTATGTAGACTGTCCCATAAAGATGTGGCCCAACGAGACAGCGTCTGCTTCATTGTCTGGATTCAAATCAGTGTATTTTCTTGCAGCCTCCATTAGTCTTTCAAAGAAGGAAGAGGGGTCCTCATTATTTCCCTGAATGACCTGATACAATTTAGACCAATTCTTTGATTTTGGAATAGCATTCCAGACACCATACAGAATCACTCGTTGGTACTTGGATAATAATAACCTTTGAGCCTGGATGTTAGGATCCCAATTGGGATTATTGGAAGGGAAATGATCCTATATCCATCCTGCTATTGCAGCTTGAACATGCACGCACTCTGCCTCCTCCTTAGCCAAAAATCAATCTTTTCTCATCATAAGACACTAAATTATTCAAGACAACTTGCAGATCTTTCCAGTCCGGATCCTGATTTTTGATTATAGTCTCCATAACCTTTGCCACCCGCTCGGGGTCCTCCCTATATACACCTGCCATCTCCTTCCATGCCTTTAAATCCGATACCGAAAACGGCACTTTTACCCAAACTGGTGCTCCATCTGGTCCTACGGCTTGTCTGAGGGGGGCTTGTACGTTGGCCTGTACATTCCGAGCATTTCCCCTCCTAGTTCTCCCCGCCACCAGACTAAAATCCTCTTGGCTGGAACTGTCAGAATCATTGTCTCACTCTTCTCTCCTTCTGTTCCTACCCCTCCTTGGTACAACCAACACCTCTACCTCTTCCTGTTGCTCTTCTTCACAACTCTCTTTATATTTATTGCATCGCTTGCTGATGCCGCACGCTGAACAACACCACTTAGGCGCTTTCTTTTTCTCTGCCTCTAGGGCTAATACACCACTTTCACTTGCAATCAAGCCACACTCCTTACGTATGTTATAATGATCCCGCAAAGCAAAGAACAAATTCACGTATGGTACCTCATCCCATTTTCCTTCACGCCTACAGAACAGCACTAACTGTAACACAATGTTGTAATTTATACTTCGTTCTTAGGCCATTTCTCCTGATCATCCAGAGTGTACAGAGGCCACCAATGATTGCAATATTCTATCCGTTTTTTCCGAGTAAGGGGATCACCCCCAAACTTGCTCCAGTGGTTTAGTATACACCCCAAAGGGGAACACTTAAGAATCCCCCCTTCAGTAGATTGTCCAGCACCCATGATGTAAAATAACCACGTAGATGTGTCCAAATCAAAATCCAGATTCCGGGCATCCCCATAGTAGCATACGGATTACGCAAAATTATGCAGTAGTGTACTCCTGATATCAATACCAGCAACTTAACAACACGTACTGAATTCAGATACGACTTATTTGCAAGCAACCAATACCAATATCAATATTAATATCAAATACCAATGTCGTTAGTCTCCCAGAGAGCTGTCACAGAAACTCACCCGACCAGGGAATCGGAGGGCCTCCCCGAAAATGCTCCAGTGCGCTCAGGAGTCCTCACAATTCGTCTGATCCATCAAGATTCTGGAGAGCAGGTCCCATCTGGGTCGCCAAATTCTGTTACCGAAAATAGTAACGAAGAAAACTCTCCAAACCAAATGATAGTTTAGAAAGCCGACATTGGTTTATTGCAGCGGCGGGTGCATGGGGGATTTCTCCTCCTAACATGCATACCAGGTTAAAATCATGACAGGTATTTAAAACAATTACCAAAGTTAGTTAGGCCTACTGGTTCTACCCCTTAATTAACTCTTGGTTAATACTTTTCTTACTTCATCTTAAATTTGCAGTTCTCTTTTAATTCACCACACCTGCTGAGAGAGTAGGGGGCTTAATTGGGTTGGGGTCTTTTCTAGCTAGGAGGTGTGTTCTTTAGCGTTAGAATGAGATTATAGTGAGACAGGTTAACTCTAGGGCACTATTTTGGCAGTCCATTCTATTTTTCTAAGATTCGTCCTTGTGCTAATTGTTATTGCTAGTTAGTAGAGAGTTGGTGAAGACAGTCTTTATCTTTAGTATGTCTAAGTGCCAGGTGCAGTTGTTATGAAGTATCTTCTTTACATTCTTCTGATTCTTCTTGTTTGTTTTTAACACTTGTTTTTGACCTTGTTTTTCAAGATGTTCTGTAACATCAAGACCTGATCCAGACTGCCCAATTCTGATTGAAATTGTGTCAGTTGCTCCTGCTTGTGTCTGAAGTAAATAGAAGTTAGGTCAGATTTGCAACTAATACAGATGTGTACTCAAAACCTCCCCTGAGATCCTAAATTGGTGACTGCTGCTTTCAGGGCCATTAGTTAATGAAAATGCCCTGAAGGCTGCCCAAGTGCAGCAGCCCTCCTGCCTCTGTGTGTGCATGTGTCTGTGTGTGTGCGTGTGTCTCTGTGTGTGTGTGTGTGTGTGTGTTCAGAAGTGCCTTTCTCCACCTTGCTGCTTCT
This sequence comes from Gavia stellata, assembly GCF_030936135.1. NCBI lineage: Eukaryota > Metazoa > Chordata > Aves > Gaviiformes > Gaviidae > Gavia > Gavia stellata. The sequence goes on from NW_026776563.1 coordinate 200,607, forward strand.
CGGTCTGTTAGTAATTGAGCTGCAAGTCATCTGTGAATGAATGGGTGCTATTTCATTCTAGCCCATGTTGCCACGTGGCTGAATGGGGCTTCATCTTCTGTCTCTGAGCACGGTAAAGCTAGGTAAGCATTAAAAAAGAGAGACATGGAAGTACCATCTTTTGGCGGCGGTCCTCCACTTTTCACAAACTGGAGAGTTCGTGAAACTCTCCAGGCAGGCGGCTGTACCTGACTGCAGATATGCTGGACATCTAACCCCACAGCAAATGTGGAGTATGAGACCTTTTGTCTGCTATGGGACAAGACCCTGCTTGTAGGCAGTTGCTGGAGAACAGCTGATTCGTGTTAAACTTATACCTTAATTTTCCTGTGCAGTATCGTCTGCATTGCAGTTCTATCCACAAAGCCGAAATGCTTTTTCCCCTGCCTTTCAGGATTGCTGCAGGCACGTGTTTTAAAGATATGTTGATCTAGCCAGCATGCTGTAAGGGTATGGATAAGATCAGGTTTCTCAGTGATACTTTTTCTTCCCACCAATTTAGACTGGTAAAAGAGATCATTTTCTACTAAGAAAGCTCATTCTATATGTTGCTAAAAACACTGGGCTGCTCAGACATTAGAGAAGGGGGCTAATTACAGAGAGAGAGGCTAGACAAGTCTCTCCATAGTAGTAACAGCACTGTGTTGAATGTGAGTTGTTTGCTAGCTCTTGTGACTGTCCTTTTCCCAAATAAGTATTGCTGGACTTGCCTCGCAGGTAGGAAAGCTGAGTCCCTGCGAGATCAAACACCTTGCCTGGTCCCTGGCAGAGCTGTCATTAGATGAGTGCGAATCTGCGACCGTCAATGTCATCCTTGGTGCATCTTCTGTGCTGCCTGTGGCACGGGAGGGATTTTTTCTATCTGTAGGAAAGAGGAAAAGGTTTTGGGTTGGTTAAGAAAATGGGGAAGGTTTCTTCTCTGTGGCCCGGTTGTCCTGGGAGTCCCCGTGCTGCTTTGTAAGGGAAAGTTGCAAGGCTGTCTCTGTGGTGGAGCCCAAGGGGGATGCTCTGGGGACAGCAATGGAGCAGACCCCTCCATTGCAAGTTGAGCCTCAAGGAGGAGAAGGTTTCAGCCCAGGTCACGTTGCCAGCTTTTGGCGGCAGTCCTCCACATTTCACAAACTGGAGAGTTCATGAAACTCTGAGAGGCGTCCCACTGCGAGGAGGATGCTGGTGGCAGCCCACTGCGGTCCAGGAGAGCTCACTTGGGACGGCTGTTTGTAGGTTTGTAAGATGATTGGCTTTAGTCATCAGGAAGTTACTGGAAAGTTACTGGAATTCCAGCAACACTGGTACTGTTTCACTCGGGCTACAGCCCAGGTAAGGGATGTTCCAAGGCTGTCAGGGGATGGCTGGTTATTCCCGCTCTCGTTACCGCCTTGAGTTGGGTAACAGGAGTGCTTGGTACAGTCAGTGCTGCTCCCCACCTCAGCCATGCAAGAGTTCCTGGTACAGTCAAGGGACGCTTAACTGCCCATCTCGTTGCGCAAAGGCCGAGGCCCAGCTGGAATTCCTGAGATCATAGAGCAGCCCAGGAAAAAAGTGGGGGGGAAGGAATGCACCACCAGAGCCCGGTACTCCCCAGCCTGTGGTGCCCGGTGGCACTGGGTGGGATGGAGAATGCCCTGGCGGGACCCTGCCAGCTGAGGAGAAGGGCTGGGTGTGCGGGAGGGGAGACTGACCCCTGCTCTGCCTCTGTGACCGTGAAGGACCACTGAGCCCTGGTCCTACAGCGTGGTGGTACCGCAGCATGCTTCTGTCCTCAATATAACGGGGACTTAGATGGCTTTTAGCTTCCAGAGGAAACATGAGGCCAAGACTAAGGATTAAGGTAGTGTCAGTCCCAGGAAGAGCTATCGAACCGTCCGTAACTGCGTGGGTGATCAGTGCCCTTGACATCTTTGTGTTTCCTTGTTCAGGCTGAGATGCTGTGGCTGTACCTTGCTGAGTCAGGCCTGAACCTCCATCCAGAGCCTCCCCATCTTCTTGTGCATTGTCTCCGGGCAATCACAGCCCCAGTTACTGCCTTGCTAACCTCTATGTCAGACATTCCCCTTGAAATGGGATTAACTTCTTGAGGCTTATAAATGTTCTTCTGCATTTGCGCAAAGGCAGCTGGCTGGATTAAATGGTTTCATAGGTGAGTGCAGCACTGGTGACAGGACAGCTATGTTTCTGATGTGCCTGTTTCAACCCCCCCCAGGGGCTCTGGTGTTGGTGTTCAGAAGCTAGACAGTGCCTGTGCTGTCAGGTCTCATCTCAGAGCCTGCAGCAGGGCTTTTGGGGATGCCGGCTGATAGTGCTCTGTGTCCCTCTAGCACTGCAGCAAAGGAGAGGTTACTAATGCAACATGGCTGCCTGTTGCCCTTGGCTGTATGCTCTTTTGTTTCTGCAGGAGGGTAAGAGCGATGTAAACAATGCTTCTCAGGGGATGGGGGGAGGATTTGGAGCCCTGTAGAGCAGCTCCCTGCATGGACTGTTAGCTGTGCCTCTAAGGAGACCAGGGCCAAGAGCCTGGTTTGGTCAGACCCTGCTAGGGTGGAGAAGGGTGGCTTGTCTGAAGTGCTGAGGTGGGTGGCTTGCTTCTGTGCTGGGCTGTGTGCAAGTGTGATCCCCCCCTCTCTGCTTCCTTGGGACTAGCTGCAGTCTGTGCTGTTTGAAATGTGTCCTTTGAGGCAGAAACGCAGGCAGGCAACTGAGAGCCAAGTGTGAATTGGGAATGGTGGCTCCAAGGTGAACCTGATGGTGAGAGTTGGATATTGTGAAGGAAAACAGAGGTGAGCTCATGGGGCAGAGAGGGTGTTGGCAAGGGAAGAGGGGCTTGTTGGTCCCTGTGGGGTTGTATGTACAGCCCCAGGAATGGAGAAGGAGCAGTGATGGCATCCACCCAAGGGTGCTGAGGGAGCTGGCGGAGGAGCTTGCCAAGCCGCTCTCCATCATTTATCAACAGTCCTGGTCAACGGGGGAGGTCCCGGATGCCTGGAGGCTTGCCAACGTGACGCCCATCTACAAGAAGGGTCGGAAGGAGGATCCGGGGAACTACAGGCCTGTCAGCCTGACCTCGGTGCCGGGGAAGGTTATGGAGAGGCTCATCTTGAGGGCGCTCACGGGACACGTGCAGGTTACCCAAGGGATCAGGCCAAGCCAGCACGGGTTCAGGGAAGGCAGGTCCTGCTTGACCAACCTGATCTCCTTCTATGACCAGGTGACCCGCCTAGTGGATGAGGGGAAGGCTGTTGATGTTGTCTACCTGGACTTCAGCAAAGCCTTTGACACTGTTCCCCACAGTATTCTCCTAGAGAAGCTGGCGGCCTGTGGTTTAGACAGGTACACTCTTTGCTGGGTAAAAAACTGGCTGGATGGCCGAGCCCAGAGGGTTGTGGTGAATGGGGTGAAATCCAGCTGGCGGCCGGTCACAAGCGGAGTCCCCCAGGGCTCGGTTTTGGGACCGGTCTTGTTTAATGTCTTCATTGATGATCTGGATGAGGGGATAGAGTGCTCCCTCAGCAAGTTTGCAGACGACACCAAGTTGGGAGGGAGTGTTGATCTGCTTGAGGGTAGGAAGGCTCTGCAGAGGGATCTGGACAGGCTGGATCGATGGGCTGAGGCCAACCGGATGAAGTTCAATAAGGCCAAGTGCCGGGTTCTACACTTCGGCCACAACAACCCCAGGCAACGCTACAGGCTTGGGGATGAGTGGCTGGAAAGTTCCCCTGCAGAAAAGGACCTGGGGGTGTTGATCGACAGCCGGCTGAATATGAGCCAGCAGTGTGCCCAGGTGGCCAAGAAGGCCAATGGCATCCTGGCTTGTATCAGAAATGGTGTGGCCAGCAGGAGCAGGGAGGTGATCATGCCTCTGTACTCGGCTCTGGTGAGGCCGCACCTCGAATACTGTGTTCAGTTTTGGGCCCCTCACTCCAAGAAGGACATTGAGGTGCTGGAGCGTGTCCAGAGAAGGGCGACGAAGCTGGTGAGGGGTCTGGAACACAAGTCTTATGAGGAGCGGCTGAGGGAGCCGGGGTTGTTTAGCCTGGAGAAGAGGAGGCTGAGGGGAGACCTTATCGCTCTCTACAACTACCTGAAAGGGGGTTGCAGAGAGGTGGGTGTTGGTCTCTTCTCCCAAGTGACTAGTGACAGGACTAGAGGAAATGGCCTCAAGTTGCGACAGGGGAGGTTCAGGCTAGACATTAGGAAAAAGTTCTTCACTGAGAGAGTGGTGAAACACTGGAATAGGCTGCCCAGGGAGGTGGTAGAGTCACCCTCCCTGGAGGTATTCAAGGAGCGTGTGGATGTGGCATTGTGGGATGTAGCTTGATGGACATGGTGCTGTGTGGTGTTGGGTGGGTTGTGGCTTGTTATTGTTGTTGTGTGGCGTGGATTTTGTGTTTTTTTTTTTTTTTTTTTTTTTCCTTTTCTTTTTCTTTCTTTTCTTTTGTGGGTTTTTTGATGTTGTGTGTTTTTTTTCTTTTTTTTTTTTTTTTTTTTTTTTTTTTCCCAGGTTGGACTCGATGATCTTACAGGTCTTTTCCAACCGTACTGATTCTGTGATTCTGTGATTCTGTGATGTAAACCCTGTACCTCCTCTGAGCTGGTGGTCCTGAGCATCCGTGGTGGTGTGAATTTCAGCTTCTGGGCTCTCCTTTTGAAAGCGTGGGTCTCCCCTGGGGAAGATGGCTGATGCTTCACTTTGTGGCTAGCTTGCAAGTGTTCTTGGAACTGATAAGCCCTGTCCTGAGGAAGAAGCCTGGAAGAGACTTGGTCTTCCCTGTCTCAGCTACACCTGTGTCTCTGGCAGCAAGCTCTGTGAGGGATGATCTTTCCATCTCCAAGCATGGTGAAGCCCAAGACTGGGTCAGAAAGCGGTGGCTGCAGTCTTCTACATCCTGCAGGACGTCCTGAACCGTGTGTGTAGGCTTGCAAAGTATGTACACCCATGTTGGTTTTAATTTCGGGTCCGTTGCTGTTCAAAAATGGCACATTGGCGGGGCTGCCTGGTGTCTGTATCCTTCAAGAGCCAAGGTTATGGTGAAGAAGCTACTGGACAAGCTGGCTGTGGCCTCCCCCTGCTCAGCTGCCAGCACTCTGTCTGGTAACATACAGCTGCAGCGACACCTCCCCACTGTGCTCTCTGGGAATGCAGTGTATTCCTACCCCTCAAAGTCCCCGTTAGCTCGAAAAAGTAATAATCTGTAGTGTTCACCTTCTCTGCCATCGGAAATTAAGCAGCTTTGGCAGAACGTGTGTGTTTTGGGAAACGCTGGAGCCCCTTGAGGGCTTTGTGTGCAAAAGCCGAGAGAATCCAAGAAAGCTGCTTTTTGCAGAGAGCACTGGTCCCCTTCTGCTTGCTCACCAGGCTCCCCTTTCACAGGGCTGCATCAGCTGTTGCCTGCTGCCTGCCAGGATTTTGTCTGGGTGTTTAAGGCCCTGGCAAAGGGAGTTGACCTCCCTCGGGGCTGGGAGCAGGTTTTGCAAGGGTTACCCAGGCTCTGCCTCTAGTGATGGGTGCTACAGGGAGGCTGAAGAGCCTGGCTGAGCGCAGGGATAGAGCTGGGGCCCTCTGGGTGCTGTGCTTCTGTAGCCTGGGTGGCTGAAATCAGCTCCTGCAGACTGTCTTGGTGTGCTCTTCCCAAGTGGTGACCTCTTCAGGGCTGTCATTTGGAATTTCCACAGTGATAAACCGTGTTGCTGTGTGTGCTGGTGTAGTTGCCCTCCAGGTGATGGGCTTGGGTATGTCCAGCCCAGGGTCTGGCAGGAGCAGATGGAGATTTGCCGGGAGTTGAAATAAGGGAGTTAATGTATGGGAGTTGGGATGTGGGAGGAGGAGCCAAGGAGAAAAAGGCTTTGGAGTCAAGGTGTGTGCATATGTTTCTCCCTGTCCAGCATGTTTGTGCTCCCCCATCCCGGGCTTCTCTTGTACTGTGAATTCTGCTTTACTTTGGGTTGAACCTCTCTAGGAAAAAAAAACCTGCCTAAACTTTGTGCAACATCTGTAAGATCTCGCTGGGTCTTCATCTAGATGAGAAAGTACAGTGAAATAGCCAGGCTATGGGATCCATATCCCAATGTCCCCCTGGTAGAGTGGGGGTGAATAAGCTGGCCTTTGCTGATGTGAGGCGGACGGAAGGAAAGCAGTGGCTGGGAAGAACTGCAGGTCACATCTTGCCCTGGTTACCTGACCTCAGAGCCCTGCGTTTCCGTCAGTTAATGACTGGCTTGTCTCTGTGGCAGTGTATGGAACATAGGGCAAAAATGAATCTGCCCGTAGCATGTAGCTTCAGGGTCGACGCATGGTGGGAGGAGGATGAGCCCAGGTTGTGCTCGTGCTGAAGGCACCAGAGGGTGACGTGCTGCATTACCAGGGGTGACACTTTATTGCGTGCATTTGTATTTTGTCGCTCAGTCCTTGGAAGAGACTGACGCTGAGAGGCAGATGTTCCGCTATGTGCCTGTCCTGTGGCACAGGGTGAGCCCTGCCTGAAGGCTTGCTGTTCCCCAGGAGCACAATGCACGTGCTCCCAGGTGAAGTGCGTTAATGGCTGTGGGTCTTCTCAGGTCTAGTTGTTTAGGCAGGAGCCTTTTTGTTGGAGAGGAAGTGTGGGGAAGAGGAACGGGTGACATGTTCTTTTAGATAATGATTTCACACTTTGCAGTCCTGTGGCATTTGCCCAAGGCTGAGAGTTTGAAGTGTCCTGGATGGCTTCTTAATGAAACACCAGTGATGCTGACTGTGAAGCAGGAATTAACCTCCAGGTATCTGCTTTGGAAGTGCTCTTGTTTGCCATCTGAGGCAACTTGAGTTTTCCACCATGATGGAAACAGCCGGTTCCGTTTTCCTAGTCGCGGCAGCATCTCTGGCCTTGACATGGGCATGAGGGATTTGAGGAGAACTCCGCAAGCCCTGAGCTCCCTTCAGCCCTGTGTCAGACCCTGCACACGAGTGCTGGGCAGAGGCACTCGGGTGAAATGCATCCGTTTGAGTGGACCAGCGGTGTGCCCAGTGATGGAGCTCAGAGCCCATCTGGAGCTCCTCAGTGAGGGAGTGAGGGGGAGCCTGGCTTCAGCGAAGAGTGTAGAGCTGTGTCTGTTGGGCTGTGCTTGTCGGGGTGTACTTATTACAGCACTTCCCTGAGAAATGACGAGGTTGGCTGTGCCGGTTTGTGCACCGGTGTCGCCTGTGCCGAGCGCCGTGCCACAGGCAGAATGGGAGGTGTGAGGTGGCAGCCGAGCAGGTGAGCGGGTGGGACTGGGGTGCGAGTTATCGCCCAGAGAGCAGGAGAAGAGCAGATGGTCCCTTCTGAGGGCAGCGCTGGCACCTCCGTGGGGCGTGAGTTGATTTCTGGGCTCTGTTGGCACACGGGCTGTGTCCAGGTGGCGTGTGGCTCTTCTCGTGGTCAGTGCTGGGCCCGGGGAGAAACCCTTTGGGCTCTGCGCTGAGTGTCTCCAATGGCTGCTCTGTTTCAGGGTGACCCCCGCAGGGATGTGGCCGTGCTGGAGCTGGGAGGAGGGTGCGTTGGAGGCAATTCCCGCACGTGCTTGCCGTGGCCATTGCAGGCTGTCCCTGCGCGGCTGTTCCTGCTCTGGGATGAGGCCCTGCTAGCCGGGCCTCTGCAGTGCCCGTGCCCCCGGAGATGAGGGAAGCGCAGCTGGTCTCTGTGGTGCTGGGGCAGAGGCTCCCTGCCGAAGCCGTGTGAGCTCGTGAAGCCTTTGGCAGGCCTGGGCTCTCTCCGTGCTCTCTGGCTGTCCCCTCCAGCCAGCCGGCAGACGCAGGGGGACCGCAGGCGGCCGCGGCTCCTCAGCGGGGCCGTCCGGGCGCTGAGCGCCGCGGGCCCCTCCGCCTCCGTGTCCGTGTCCGCCCTCCTGTCCCGAAGGCGGCGCCCCCCTCCCCTGCCGGCGCCCGGCCGTTGGCCGTGGCCATGGCGGTGTGGGGCCCGCCCGGAGTCCCGGTTGCCTTCGGCAGGAGGGCAACAGCCCGTCTGGCAGCGGGGACCGGGGGTGTGAGTGTGCCCCGTGTCCCCCGCGGGGGGGGAGAGGTGGGGGGACGCTGGTGACCCCCCGTGCTGGGGTGGTGGTGGCTGTGTCCCCTCCCCGGAGGAAAGCGGGAGGGCGGTGCCGGTGCCCAGGGTGCTTTTTTGGGGAGGCTGTAGGGGTGAGGTTGCGGGTGGAGCAGAGTGGGGCTGTGGTGCTGGGTGAGGTGCCCCCGGAGGCTGCAGCCCTTTCTCTGTGTGGGGAGGGGGAGTTGGGGCCCCTTCTTCCCCCCAGGGCTGGACGGGGAGCGAGCTTTGCTCCCTGAAGGAGAGCCTTCCCAAACTTCTCCCTTTTTTCCCCATGGGATGCCGATGTGGGTTAAATGTGGAGGGGGATGGAGGCTGCCTGCCTCGCCGCTGCTGGTCTTGCCCCCCTTGTCTCGCACGTGGGCTTTCGGATGTTTTGGCCTTAAATCTTTGTGTGGCCCCGTCTGTAAATGAGGGACGAGACGATTTATTCTCGCTCTGTCTATAAACTGCCGTGAAGGCTTGTGATGAAAAATACAACTAATGGCCTAGCTCAGAGCGGCTGCACAGCCAACTCACCCTGACTGTCCTTTCCTTGCCTTCTAAATCCATAGGTGATTTCCTGAGAAGCAATTCCTGTCTACGTCGAGGGAAAAGCCAAAGGCTGGACTACTCCAGGAGGGTGCAGCTTGTTCTTAACAGGTTGTCCAGCCTTGCCCCTTGGCTGAAGGGTGGGAAATGGCCTCAAGTTGCGCCAGGGGAGGTTCAGGCTAGATATTAGGAAAAAGTTCTTTACTGAAAGAATAGTGAAACATTGGAATAGGCTGCCCAGGGAGGTGGTAGAGTCACCCTCCCTGGAGGTATTCAAGGAGCGTGTGGATGTGGCATTGTGGGATGTGGCTTGATGGGCATGGTGCTGTGTGGTGTTGGGTGGGTTGGTTTTTGGTGTGGGTTTTTTTTTTTTTTTGTTTTGTTTTTTTTTCCTAGGTTGGACTTGATGATCTTACAGGTCTTTTCCAACCTTAGTGATTCTGTGATTCTGTGAAATAACTTGGTGAAGCCAAAGCCTGCTCTGTAGCACCTCGGGGTTACAGCCAGTGCTGTAGTGTTACAGTAATAATCCACTCAACTCAATAGGGAATATTTGCTGTTCTGGCAGCCAGACCGTGTGTGTGCTGGATAATTGGGTTCGAGGCTGGAGCCAGCCAAGGTGAGGTTGCCGAGTGGTACTCCTGCCTCCGCTTACCTGTCTGCAGTTTAGCACCTCTGAATTCAATTAATGTTGATGTTTTTCCAGAGCTTGAAACTCCTTTGAGAACTGAGTGTGAATACGCAGAAGTATTTCACTCAGAAGGTTTTGAAAATTGAGATTAAAACACTTGGCTTGGCTTGAGGTTCACAGGAGCTTGTCAGAGAACTCGGCTGATGCCTGACCTCTCGGGGTCCTGGTTGGGGAAGGCAGCTGGTCAGGATGTGAACACCGTGCCGCCTGTGCTGCACACTGCAAATTGATACTGCGGAAGCTGAGAGATGGCTCAGAAAGGGAGGGAGGGTGGTTTTTCGGGATGCTGGCAGTGCCCCTTGTTCCAGCTCGGGTGTGCAGTGAAATGGTAGATTAACAAACGATTGCATGTCAGCAGAGCGGAGGTTCATATGCTTTAAGCCCCCAGGGAGTACAGAATTGTTCCTTTCCTCTTAGCTCTCCTTAGCAGGCTAGTGGATGTGACGTGCCCAAGCATTTGCTGCAGAGTAAGGGATCACATGGGGAAACAATCTGATATCCATAGGAGTCTTCCTATGATTTCCATGAACTTTGGATGAGGTCTTGACAGTAGCTACTAAAGAGAGGTACTGCTTAGCGAACGTGCTGCTCTGAATTCACCATTGCGGAGTCAGCTCTGACCCCGCGTACGGCCGCTTGCTTCTGACCTGGGGATCCATTAATAGTCCTTTGGTTTCTGCTTTTCCACTCCAAAGCCTCTAGCTGCGTGGAAGCTCCGATGTATTGCGAACCGGAATGAAATGTGGTCCAGATGCCAGAAAAAGAGAAAATAAAAAGGGAGAGTTGATGCAAGTTGCAAAGCCAGGAGAGCAGAGATCAGGTGCTGGGAGAGGCAGTTGGGAAAGGGACAGTAGTACTGTTAATATTTCAGGCAGGAGCCACAGTTGTAAATTATAGCATGTGGAACTGTGGAATCTCCAGCAGACCCTTGGTCCAGCTCGCTGTCAGCTGAGAGTTGAAGTTTATTAAAAGAAAGAACAGGAAGGTGTAACACTAGGCTCTTATTAATTATCTTGGCTATGGTAGAGCTTTTGTAATAAATTGCAGGATGACAGTACCGAAGTGATAAAATACAGAGGCACTGGACTATAAAGGCGACGGGTGAGGCTTCCTGGGTAGCAAGACTTGATTTAGAAAGCACTCAGCCACCTAGCAGTGGGCTGGAGGGACAAGAGCTTAGTCCTGGAAATTGTGCTTCTCCTTTCCTGGCTTCCTTGAGATGCTGTTTCTATGGTAATGATAGCTAAGCAGGTGATTTCTAGTCACAAAATGTGATCTTGCTACTTAAGCCTGAAGAGGGCAAGAAGATGTAGCTGAACAAAATTGTTCAATAGCATCCTGATTCTCACTTTGAACAGATCTCCTGTCTCACTCTTCCAGCAAAGTGTGATAGAAAGGCAAATTAACCAATTAGTCCAGAGAGAGATGGTTTATCTTTGCAGAAGGAAGAAGAAAGAGGATTTATTGTGTGTACTGAAACAAGATTGAGCCAGTAGTCCCTGCTCCTACAAGAAAAGCTGGGTGTAGTGTTTTGTAGTGCAGAGCGTGCCAATATATCCCCAGCCTTTAAGTTTGGAGGGCGATCGGTTGGTATCAGACCAGCTCAGAGGTTGGTGCTGCTGCTTCAGCACAAGTGACGTGGAGTCCCTTGAAATAAGAGCCCTGGCACGTGGCATAGTGACAGCCGCAGGATCTGTATAGACATGAAGCTGTGCTTTTACATGAAACTTCCCATTTTTTTTCTTAATGTCCATTAAGAAATTTGCTGTTTATTCTTAATTTCCTGTCTTTTTCAGCACAGCGTCATCGGAGAGCTGTTCAGTGTTACTTCACTGAGGGAAGCTGTTGGACATATGCACAAAGGGATTTGGATGCTTTAGGGCCATATCTAAGTGCTCACATTAACTTTTTCCTCAGCGCAGCTTTTGCCAAGCTCAGGGGCCCTGAAGGGCCCATCTGTGCCTGTATTTGTGCTGCTGAGCCTTCTGAATTTTCCAGGTCCTGGCACGACTGAGCTTGTGTGAAGCCCTACCTTGTGCCTAGTGATACTTTGCCCTTATGACCCTAGCCCATATCATGAGCCAGGGAGTGTTCAGAGGTTAATGTTGCTGCCCTAAAGAGACAAGGTGAAGGTGCTTCTTTGCACCCCTAATGTAGCTGAAGGCCAAAAACAGCTGGGAGCAGAGCGGTCCTGTGCAGACCCTCCTTTTCTGCCCAGCGTGAGGCAGGGAGCCTATACTAGCTGTGAGCCCGCATCATGAAACAAATCTTTTTCCTTCACTTTGAAGATGATCCTGGTCTCTTATTTTTTTTTCCCCTCTGGAGACTGCTCATGCGTTGCACGTTAAATAGTCGTTAGTTAAAAGACTTTGTGATGCAGGGGGCAGAGCCCCCCAGCCAAGGCTTTTCTTTAGCCCTTAAGCATCCTAGCTGCTAGCTTGGAGGCCAGGCTTTTTCTCACTTGATTTCTCCACGCAGCAGTGCTAGGAGATGTGGCAGGGACCTTGTCTGCGCTGACAAGCAGGACTAAGGAATGGCTTTGTCCCCCTCTGTCTATCTGGGAGGGCAGGAGGTTTGGGCTGGAAAAAGAGACGGTGAGTTTGCTAGCGGGAGCACAGCCAAGCATGGGAGCAGGGTTGTTGAGGCTGATGGGAGCAGGTCGAGGTACCAGCGTCGGGTTTGGCATTGGGGTGCTGAGGTGCTTGCAAGCCTTGTATGGGTTCCGTGTCACTCCTACCATGCAGCTCCATGAAGGTGCTTTGTGGCCAGCAGTTTCCCTTGCTAAGCACCCAAGGCTTCTCTGGCAAGTCCTCTGAGCATGAAAGCTGGCTGCAGGTGTGCTCTTTGCCTGCAGCAGGCAGGAGTTGCTTCTGTGCTGAGCAGGGGAGGCTCTAATGTTGCTTGTAAGGTGCTGGAGCCGTGGGAAGGAGCACGAGGTGGCAGCCCTGTGAGTGCATCTCCGGCCAAGCACAAGGGACTTGGTGGGTCTCACCTTGACATCTGTCTCCAAGTTCTGCCTTCTGAGATTGGAAGCATCACCCAGCATCCAGCTTCCTTTCCTTACAGCACTTCTGTCTTGGTGCCTTGAGCGCACAAGGGTGTCACATCTGAGGCTTCTTTGCCTGAGCTCTCCAGTTTCCACTCAATCGGTGGCTGGACACCAAGTGGGAGATGTTTTGGAGGGAGTTTCCACAGGCTAGGTGGCTGGAGAGCCAGTTTGTTTTCAGGGCTAAGATCCTCCTTAACTGAATTGTAAACCCCCAAATAATGAATGGTGGTTTTCAGACCAAGGATTTCTTGTTCCCAGCCAAGCAGATGGGATGATTTGGTTTGCCTGTGGCCGAGAGTCTCATGAGAAGCTTATGTTTATAGCATCTGCTGTGCTGAAAATGCGTGAAGCTCCCTGGCAGCTGAGATGCTCTTGTAGGTTGGGTGTCCCTGGCTGGTGTGTGTGTATATGTGTACACAGTTAATTGGAACGAGCTCATCAGATGGGTATTCACCAGGTGCAACAACAGAGGACGCCCCCAAAGGCATTGTCGGAGCTGCGGCAACACTGATTTGCCTGCTGTCTTTTGTATTGATGTGATTGGGGTCCTTCCTGGGCGAGCAAAATAGAAATTGAGTTCTTGTTTTGTAAGTCAGCGTGGAAACTTTTTCTTTACTCCTTAAAGAAATGATTAGCTAGTCTGCAGTGTCTAAATTAATTGATCTGAAGCTCATGGAACATGAACAAATGCTGCTCTGAGGCGTACTTTAGAATACTGCTGCAATCATTCACTGCGGAGTGAGATGTTTAGGAAATGGATGGGCTGCAGTGATTTACAGGGCTATAACTTTGTGAAGGCATTTCAGTGGCATTGTAAACCACCAGAGACGAGACCGAGTTGACCAGTTGTGATGCTGAGAAAGTTCAAGGCAGAAAGCATCGTTTCCACTCCAGCCTAGAGCTGAAGAAATCCCAAAGCCGCAAATGCTTGAACATGCATCTGTTCCCTTGGTGTGGAACTGGTTAAGGTGGTAAACCCGCAGTCTTTAGTGGGTTAGTGGCCCTTTCCTGTCATGCTACTTGCAGGATGAGATGCTGCTGTTTTGAGAAGCTTCTCCGCACAGCACCTTGAGCACTGCCCAGTGCAGTATCTCGCCACGTTAGAGCAGGGGGAGCTGAGCGGCAGAGAAACAAGCATGCTTTTAGCTAATGTCAAGCTCTGAACCTTCTGCTTCCTTGAGGTCCTGGTTAAATCCTCCTGCTGTGCCTGGCAAGGCTGTAACAGTTGAGGAGAGGGGACGGCGGGCAGCCCAATTCCCAAGTCCTGTCAGTTGCCTTGGGGGTTCCGCTGGGTTCTTGGAAGTTGCCGGCACTGTGTCGGTTATTGCTGCGCCGGTGGGAGCACGGTCACACCAATGGCTCCCTGGCCATCTCCTGTCTCTCCAGGCTGTCCACAGCCACCGAGTAGCCCATGGTGATTCAGGAAGCAAGAGTGGGCGCTACGCAAAGTGAATCCTCCAGGAGAAGCGTGAATTCCCTGTCCTAAGGGAGTGTCTGGCCAGCGGGCAGGAAGGAGGCAGTTTTGTTGGCAGGAGGGCCAACAGCAGGGATGCAGCAGCTACGTGATACTCAGTAGGATTGAATTATATACCAGGTCTAAGAGCAAGTCTGGGGAGGTAAAGGTTTTTTTAATGGGTTCTAAAATTGTTGTGCAACTTGCAGCGATGGTGGACACTTCTAGCTTAGCTGTAGATACCAGGGTAAAAGGGAGCCTTGGGGAGGAGACTGAAGCTTGGATGTCCTTGGGGATCTTCAGCTTGGTGCCCTGCTCTGATACATCTTGGTTTCCTGAGACACGTCAGGAATGTCTACCCCAGCCCTGGGCATATTTCTTCATTGCTTTTCTAGGTGGTCTTAGCTGTTGTGTCCTGATTCCTCTGCCCAGGCTCAGGGCATTTGTGCTCTGAACCTAAAGCTGAGGTGGCAGCGCTGTCTGTGCCCTGGGCCTGGAGCAGAGGGGGAATTGCAACCCTTCCTTATGTTTCTGGGATGGGTAGAGGGCTGTCTGAGGTGGGGAAGATGGAGATCTCCCCCCACCAGCCAGGGGTGGTGGGCTGGAGGCGTGCTGTGGCGTGGTTGCTGTTTTGTCCTGCCTCTACAGGGAGATGTGGCTGATTCCTTAGTTCTGCTCTTTTCCTCTGAATCTGGGAGGCTGATCCCTGCGGGCTCTAGGGAAGTGGAGCCGCAGGGCTGTCCTAGTGCCTCAGTGGAGAGCAGGGGAAGCTGTAAGATGGGGCCAGGGCTGTGGAGGTTGGAAGCCCTCTGGAAATAAGCATTGTGGGCATGATGAATGGGATTAATTTCAAGCAAAGTGAAATTACAGGTAGAAAATTGGAACAAATAATCCAGTTATTCTCAAGACCTAATAATAAAACGTGGAAATCCAGATTAATGTTGTATCATCCCCATTATATTTCTGTCTTGGAAAAAGAGTTCTTTCCAGCTTTAAATCCTAGCTCTTGCTACAGCATGTCCTCATGTCCATAGTGCTGTGCTGTGCTGTCTCATGTTTCTTGCAAGAACAAAAGGAGACAGCAATGTTGTTGTTTCCTAACACTGTAAAGGGCCCAGTACCATGAACATGTGCAATGCTGTAGCTGTTTGGGGAGTCAAGGAATGAAGTTATTGCCTTGCTTGCAGGATGAGGGTAAACCTTGAGGGGGAGGGAATGGTCATCTTTGTATAGATGATGACTTGCTGTATACAGCAAGACATCATTCACACAAAAAAGATGATGTGGAACAGAAGGAAGCAGGAGGGAATGTGAGCTGTGATTTTTGTCAGATAATGTCAGAATGAAAAAAAAAAAAAGTCAGAGTAGAGCTGGGTTTGAGAGCACTGGCCTTTCAAGTGCCGGAAAATAAGAAGCAGACAAACCTATCTGTTCCTTGGTCCAGTTAGCCAGAAAGGGAGGGGAAATTCTTTCTAGTCCAAAGTAGTGCTTAGCAAATACTGTACATGTTTCTCTTTGTTTGTGTTCGAGACCACTTTCTGGGGTTGTCGTCTCTTCTTGCCCTTTCTTGCACCCCCACTTTGTGTGACGCAGACGGAGAGAGGTGGTCGGCAGGCTGGTGGTTGGAAGAAGAATGGCCCATGGACCTGTTAACCCATGCTACTTGTAGGATGAGGATGCTGGAGAAGAACTGCCATTAGGATAAAGTCTTCAGTGGCCCGGCTGTCACATATGTGCATTTATATTTGAGCTAATTGCTCATGTTCCTTTAATGGTTTCATGCTTTTATTTCTGCTGTTACAGCCTCTAATGCCTGTAGGGAGCCTTAAGTTTGGGTGTTAATAAGTGAAAATGAGGGCCCTCATTCGCCGTGGAGAAACGTTCTTGGGCAGTGTGGTAATTTCATGCCTGGAAGGAGTCATGTTTGCTGGTTCATTTTTGTCACTTCAACCAACCAAATTAGCCTTGAGAAACTATAGTTCTTAATGAGAGTATTGAACTCTACACTCCATTAGTTGGAAGCATCACCAGGCTCCTTGCACAAAGGGTGGACATCGGGTTTGCAAAGTCGGCAAGTAGTCTGATTTTATTAATGCTGGGGGCAGCAGGGATCCCTGGGTTTAAGGTTGTTCATAGTACTCTGAGCACTTAGTAGGGTCAGGCACACAGTCCCATCAGGTCAGCTGCCCTGGCAAAATGAAGCAGCTAAGTGACATTTCCCTTCCTTCTGTTCCCACCGGAAAACTTGTAAAAAGGAATAAAGGACAGTTTGGCTACTACTAGAGATTGGGTTAATAATTCCAGTAAATGGGATTCCAAAAGTAATGGAAGCGGGGGAAGGTGAGAAATGCCAGCAGGCCCTGGTGTGTGTTTGTGGCTCGTGGGACAGCACCCCCAGCAAAAGGCTGTTTTGGCTCAGGGAATGTTTGTTCTGGGGTTTTACTGCTATGAATGTTGACTGTGCCACTTAAATATGGCCTAATCACGGAACAGGGCGGGGAGGCCTTAAGTTCTCCACTTCGGAAGGATGCCGCAGCCTGGAGACGTGGGTGTGTCCTCTGGTTCTGCCATGAATGGGATTCTAGAGTTTCAAAGTTCCATTGTTGCTCCTTCCAGGTGAGCTGAGAGATGGCCACTGGCAAGATGCATCTGTCCATGGGGTCCTCCAAAATGGCTGGTGGATTCCAGAGGAAAGTGGTAGCACCTCATTTTCCAAAGCTAGTCAGAGAGACAGAGGAGTCTGTAACTGTAAGTACCTGCTGTGGCTGGGCAGGACCTGTGTTAAGGCTGGAAACTCCCCCTGTGTCCCTCCTTCGCCTTCCCCTCGTGTTGTCTAGCAGCACTGTGAAGCTGGACCCCACCTCCCCATCGCTTTGCTGCCCGGCTTCTGCCGGAGGTGGCTGTCATGGTGCAGTGGGGAATGGGGTGCGTGCTGCTTCGGGGAAGGTCCAGAGTCTTGCCTGGATGCCAAGTGAAATGAATGTCCTGGGCATTGCACTGGAATAGCTGAAGCATGAGTGTGTGCTTCGTTCCATCCTCTTTGTGTGGGCAGTAATATCTTCTGTCGCGTAGGCATACTTGCCAGTGCTGCTCTGACCGTACCTGCCCTCCAGGCAGCCGGGCATGTGGTGGGCTGCTTGAGCTCTGCCGGAAGACGTGGCTGGTCCCAGACAGAACAGGTTGCAAAACAGTAATTGTATCTCATATCCCGTGTGGAGCACAGATCCAGCCCTGCAAACAGCAGTGGAGTCAGGGCAATTCCTCCTTCCCATCCACAGACGTCCCCTTTGCTGACTGGAGCTCACTTGACTGGAGATGACCTAGTGCTCAGGCTCTGTCAAGGAGATATCTCCGTGTACTTCTGCAGAGGGGTCTGTGAGGCCAGAACAGAGAGAAAACAAGTGCTAATTAAGAAGAAATAACTAAAACTTGGAGCCATTCCTCTCCACGTCAGCCTTGGCGCAACGCTGCTTTTCTGCTTTCCTCTGACTCACCCACTGTGATGTCACTGTGACATCACACACGAGTTGGTTGTGAGCATTGTGCAAGGATAGAGTTTGGGGATTTCTGATAACTCCTCCCCACTGTCTTCAAAGGTCACTGGCTCAATCCAGCAAAACTAAAGAGAAAACAAATGCCCGAAGAGCAGAAATCCCCAAACATGTCACATCAAATCACGAAGGAGAAGCTAACGGCGGGGCAGAGCCACTTGGTTAGAGCGTGTGTGTTCTGCTCTGTATCATTAATTTACTGATGTTAAATATTTCAGCAGGTAACTTAGGGGACTTCCAGGACTATCCTAGTGGCTGTGATCACAAATTATTCATCAGTGGCAGTTGAAGAAGAAAAGCCTTTCTGAACAAAGGCATCTGTGTAACTCTTGCTGGTGTTTTGCATTTCAGCTGACTCCCTCGGCCTTCCTGAAGGAGATGTCTCTCACCACGGAGCAGAGGCTGGCCAGCACTCGGGAGATGAGGCGGCCCCGAATTATCCAGCTTCTAGACATGAGTGAAACCTCCCATCAAAAGGTAGCCTTTTCCTGCCCTTTTCCTTGCTGTTGGTGACATTTGAAGAGGGTGCGTGCTTGTGACAGGCCTGCCTCCAGCTTCTCTGAATACCTCGGTGACTAGGTCCTGTTGTCCTTTCCAACTCCCGAGTGACTAGCGATAGGACAAGAAGAAATGCCCTCAAGTTGCGCCAGGGGAGGTTTAGGTTGGTGGTTAGGAAAAATGTCTTTCCGGAGAGAGCAGTGAAGCATTGGAAGAGGCTGCCCAGGGAGGTGGTGGAGTCACCATCCCTGGAGGTGTTCAAGGAACGTGTGGACATGGCACCGCGGGACATGGTTTAGTTTGCATGGTGGTGTTGGATTGATGGTTGGACTTGATGATCTTAGAGGTCTTTTCCAACCTTAGTGATTCTGTGAACTGCTGGTGGTGGTGGAGTTCCTTCTGCTGGGGGAAAAGTAAAACATTTTTCCCCCATGAGACATTGAAGTCCTGATATGCTTAGTAGCCAATACGAATAACCTCTGCTGAACTTGGTGTGTTTTGCTGGAATTTAGCTACCAGTGCTAAAGCCCGATACTGGGGGAAGGCTGGGGCAGGACACCAGGGCAGGAGCTTGCCATTTTCCATCCTCCTGCTGAAATAGTCGCATCTTGCTTCGGTACAGTTGCTGGCAAATGCTTGGGGTCATAGGACTCCCTCAACGGTGGCAGCATTGGCCTTTGAAAGCTGAGGGCCTACGGTAATTATTCAAGATTTAAGAAAACCAATTGCATTAGTGCTTTGGGTTGGAACAATGTGTGGAACCCTTGCAGGGTGTTAGAAATTGCAGGCTGCCAGATATACAGGGGAATCACGCTGGGCAGAGGCGACGTGGAGGTGCTTTATCTGGATCAACGTTTACTTTAAAGCTGCTTTTCTTACAGGATTGCTCAGTACAACACGCAGTCCAAGTGGGTAGATTACTGAGGTAGGCTGTTGAGTGGAAAATTGCCAGCCAGAGACCTGTAACGAATTGGTTAAGGATTGCCCTAGACAGCACGGGAGGTTGGGAATGCGTCAGACGAGTGCACAACTAACTGGCAGTGTGCCGCCGCCACACGTGGAGACCTGCCCATGTCTTTCGAGGGGGAGCAGTGCAGCTGGAAGAGGGGAGACAAAGCAGGGAGGAATTTCCTCAAAGTAATGCCTCTGCTCTGTAAGCATTTGCTGTTTGTGTATGTTTTCAGCCATGCTTCTGCAGTGGTGTTAATTAAGAATAATAATAGAATACAATAAAGCATCCCTTTTAAAGCTCATGGCAAAAGGAGATCTCAAGTCCAGTCTTACTCAAGTTGCCCGGTAATGCTGAGAAAAGAGCTGAACCTTATCACCATCCAATGTTCACCTCACATGTCTTTTTCCTCACTACTGTTACTTTCTTGTTGGCCTTACCTCCTCTGGTACTGTTCTCTTCTTACTGATTTCTAGGCTCTATATCAAAAAATGATATCTGGGGATGTGTGGGACTTGGTCTCTCTGTTTCAGAGTAAAGATCATCCCGAAATGGTTTCCCATGGAGTCTCACGTAAATTCTTGGGTTTCGCTTTCTCTGTGAGCGCTCATGGCTCTTTCAGTAAGTGCTCTGGAGCTGTGTGACCCCGTTAGCACAGGGCTCTGCTGGAGGTAAGTGCTGCCTTGCATTTTGGAGAAGGAAAACTGGAGAAACACCTCCCAAAAGAGCTTCTTAGCTTGAGCGCGCTCAGCGTGGTCCAGAAACTTTTGCTGAGCTCAGAACACAGGTGGGTGAGCTCCTGTTTCCCTAGTGTGAGCTGGGCAGACGTACTCACCAAGAGACTGTACTTCCCGGGAGATCAATGTAGGAATCTCATTCATGAATCTTTTTGCCAGCAGCTGAACCTCTCACTGCTCTCTCTTGCATCTCCAGTTCTCCTCAGTTGACCTGGACCAGAGCTTGTTTCAGCCTTTTCCATCAGAGGTGGTGTTTCAGAGCTACGTCCCCTGCGAGGTCTATGAAGCGCCGCTGATTCTGAGGAACACCGACAAGGTAAGTGCTGGGACGTGGAGGTTTAACGCTGTGCTGGAAGAGGAGAGCAGTGTAATTCACGCAGTATACAGCATAGCAAGTTATCTGCTGCAGCGCAGCACGTCAGAATCAAATGTCTCACCACCTTTATTTTGCAAGCTGGTGGAAATCTTCCCATGCTGGAGATTCTCCTCCTGATTTTGGCCATGCGTTGGTGGTATCTAGCCCAAAGGAGCTTTTCTAGTCAGCATCCTTCCTCTCGAAAGCCCCGGACTGAGGGGAATGTCAGGGGCTGTACAGTCCGTATCTGCCCTCATGCTTTACCTCGAGTGTGTATCATGTCCTGGTGGCTCCTTGGTTAACCTTGGTTTCTGGCAGGGCATCTCTGCCTCTCACAACCTGTTTAGCTGCCTCTGCAGCTCACTGTCAGAGCACAGGGGTTGAGTCTTCTCCGCTTTATGTTGGAATAAGTTACAATTAGTGGTGTTAGCACTCCAGAAAGGGTGTTTTGAAACAGCAGTGGAAGCGGACTGATTTAGCAGGAGCAGTGGGAGGCCTTTAGGGGCCACTTTAGGCTCCTGCTAAGTTTAATTCATTTCTGCCCAGGTTTTTCTAAGGCAACGTGGCTCTCTGCTTTCCCTTTGGAGAACCACAGCCCATCCACAGTAACATGCTCTTGAAGGTCTCCACCTTTCCTTGAAAAAATTGTGATTGTTTTGAGATTTCCCAAGGAAGTTGAGAAGGGAAAAGTTGAAAAACGTCAGCAATTTTGTTCCACTGTAAAGAGGAGAATTGAGACCTTTTGAATTTCATCAGGGGAAATATTTGCTGGAGTGAGGCATGTGCCAAGAGCAAGGTGGTGGGAAAAGAGAGGAGCGAGGAAAGGAGCTGAGTTAGAAGGTGCTCTGGGAGAGAACATTGTACAGGCAAGGGTTTCTCTTGACACCTAGCAGTAAGTGTGCTGGAAGCAGAGAAGGGTCAGAAAAAGAAAGGTGTAATTAAAGACAGTCTTGTGTACTGAAGAGTGAGACGTATCCATGAGAGGAGGGCGGCAGGATGGGAAGATGGAAGTGTGCACGAGAGCGGGTGAATTAACCACCTCTCCAAATCTCCCTGTTGGGGGAAACAAACAGGTGGACAAAAAAGCACTGTCGGGGCATATGGCAGGTGGAGGAACAGCAAGAGAAGTCAAAGTATATTGTGAGATGACAGGTTTTGACAGGGACACGGTTGAAAAGAAGCCCCTTTGGCAAGGGAGGATGCAGGCGTGGTCCCTCAGTTATTCCTGGAGAGTGCTGTGCCATTCCTGGTCTGGCGTTCAGCTCGGGGATATTGGAAAGATGCAGCGTGGATGCCCGTGCCCCAGGGATACCACTTGTGTGGTCCACAGTGATTCTGGGCACTCTTTGCTGTAGGTGTCCTTTCCTGATTAAAGTGTGCCTCAGTTTCTCTTTCCCTATGGCTCTGCTTCATTCCCACTAAGTCTTTTGGCTTCAGGTGCTCCGTTATCCATGTGGCACTTCAAAATGTTTGTCTTTGCCAAGTACCAGCCAACAGGCAAACAGTTAATTTGCTCTATTCCTGCTTCCTCAAGTGGAAAAGAAGATCTGCATCAACATTTCTGCCATTCCCACTAAAAAATCATAAACTTGTACAGCTGCACCTTGGGATTTGTATGCCCTGTAAAGAGGAGGCAATGTGTGAACTGTTGATTTTTTTTCCAAAATGAATTAGTTTTGAAGCTAGTAAGACCTCAACCATTGGATAGTACTGGTGTGAAAGTAAGATCAGCTCTAAGGAAAATCCTTGGCATATTTAAGTACACAAAGTTAGAGATGATAGTCCTAAGAGAGGTTATTATATTTTAATTTTGTTGGCTTTTGATAATGTCCTAGAGAAAAGCAACATGTGTTCTGTCTCAGTTTTCTCACCAGTTTCCCAGATTCCTCTGAATCATACTGACTTCTACTGCATGGTAGCCTGGTGCTGTCTGCTCCATCAAAATCCAGCTGACAGCAAAGTGTATTCCAAAGAGAGGCTCTGTAATCATTCCAGTACAGAAGCGCTTTGCTACATACTTCCTGTTTGTACCTGTGTTTTGTACAAGTGCTTTTCTGCCTTCAGGCTGCTCCTCACGTCTTCTGGGTGGCTTTTGCTGAAGGTCTTAACTCATCTCCCAAGGGACTTGGTGACCAAAATGTTTGTCTGCAGTGTGAAATTGGCTCTGGGAACTCGCTGCCCCAGGGGATTGCTGGGAGCAAAGGGTGTTTGGAGAGTTCAGGACTGCCTGGGCCGTGGGTTATCAGGCTCGGGTGGGAGGTGCAGAATGAATCTCCACTTTTGCCAAGCCTCATGTGGGTTCGTTGTTTCTCAGTGCAGCTGCCTGTCAGTCAAAATCACCTGTTTTAGACTTTCTGAGATGAGATTTGGTGCTCAGGGGTTGATATCCGTGTGCTAGAAAATGCCTGTGTGCAGTCTCTGTGTTTGTGGCATCCCAGAGGGCAGAAACTTGCAGCAGGGTGCCTGCAGGGACTCCCGGGTGTGGGGAGGAATGCCCAGAGATCTGCCTTGCCTGCACTGGCAGCTGCCTGGCTACAATCAGCAGGCAGCAAGAGCCTCTGGAGGGCTGAGATTGGCTTTTAGTAATGAAACCACGCTGTGAGTCAGTGCTGGTCATGTATCTCAGGGCAGAAAATGCCTTTGAAGCCCATAATTGGTAGGCACAGCCTGGGGGGTCGTCTGGCTTGCCATTATTGTGGTAACTTGACTGCTCTGATCTTTTGCATCAGCCTTTCCTTGTAGAGTATGATGCTTCTTCCTTGCTTCTCTGCAGCCCCCTTTAAATTCTCTTAGCCATCTCCTTGTTTCTGGGGTTGTCCCTTTGTTTTCCTATGTTCCTCCTTTTGCTCCTCAGCTTGCTTTTATTCCCAGTAAGGCCACAATGTCTGTGGTCTCCTTCTCTTGTTGGTCTGCCTGCATGACTCTGTAGCATCGCAGCTTGACTGCCCCGCTCAAACCCGGTATGTTAGAAGTGAATTTCTTCCTTGCCCCAGTATAACAACGTCCTGTTTTGCCTTCAGATAATACATTCCCCCTTTAGAGGTGTGATGGCATGGATGTGCGCAGGCAGAAGCAAGCAGGTTCTCGGGGTTTGTTGACTATGTGGATGACTTAATTCTGGTATCATATCGCCATGCTGCTGGTGTCTTATCTGCTTGGCACTTCCTTCACAGCAGGGCATTGCCCTACTGCCTCTGGCCTGGAGCTATTTTCCCCCAGCCGAAGGGATTCAGGTCCACCCTTGTGTATTATGTGTATGTACCTCGAGAGCTAAAAGTGCCTTGGAAAGGTGGTTGAGGCAGGATGTCACCGGGGCATGGCTAGGTCTCTTCTCCTCGTGTTTCCACAACTGGCAAAGTCATAGTTTCATGTCTTTCCTGCAGGTTCCTCGGCTGGTGAAGGTCGTCCTGGAGAGCTCACCTTATTTCAAGTTGATCGGTCCCAACGTTGTGTACCGTAAGGTAGCACCTGGCATGCGTTCCACTTTCCGCATCCTTTTCACCCCTGAGGAGAACAAGGTGAGAGTGGAGGTGCCAAGAGGTTGGTGCCTTCAGGGGAAGCTGCACCTGCAGGGCCGGATTCAGACCAGGGCATCTGGTGTGGGTTTTGTGGAAGTGTCCTGGTTTTGGTGGGGTTGCACTGGATCTAGAACTGGGGGAAACTCTTTCCCCATGGTGAAGATTATGCTCTCACAGGCTGGAGGCTCTTACGTGTTTCAGACAGTTTTTTATCCTTCAGCGCTGGCACATTTAATGTAATGTCTATTGGCTTCAGGGGTAAGAGAGTGTACTGTCTGTGGTGGGGCAGCCTCTCAAGGTGTCGGTTTGTAGTATCTGTCCGTTGCTGCATAATTATGGGTTTGCTCCACTAATTATAAATACAAAGGTCTGTTTAAAAGTGACCTGTTATTTGGGGGACCTGAAGTAAGCCTGATCAGAGTGAGGACCACCACCTTTGAAAACTGCAGTCACCTTAATGTATATCATGTTGGACACACAGCAGTGACACAGCTGAGCGTTGTGTCTAAAGTAATCGCTTTTTTTGCATGCCGGTTCTAGTCCACCCCTTGCTGTGAGGTCTGCTCCAGGCTGCAGCTGGTCACATCTTGGCATTGCAGGGTGCTGCTAGGCGCTGCAGCAGGGACTCGCAGGCTGTGCTTTCCCTCCCTGTGCTTTCTGGAGCGTTCGTGAGGGAAGGTGCACGTGGAACAGTAGGAAAGTGTCAGGGAGGGGTGTTGATAAGATGTTTAGCCATCTCAATGGCAGGGGTTTAATTCTTATGGAAAATCCTAGAGGCATGAGTAGATCCAGAGAGCTTTTCTCTGTCTCATTTGGCAGCCACTTCCCTGCCTGGCTCTGGACTGGAGCAAAGATGATGCTTTTTCATCCCCTGTGTTTCCAAGCCTTGCAGCCGTGCTGTCCCTGAGGATACTTGCCTGTCTGCGATCCAGCTGCGAGTGTAGGGGAGAGGGAGTGCTGTGCCCGTGGCAGGGAGCCAGGCTGGTGCAGAGCCACTGAGCTCTAGATGTCCTTAACTCAGCAGGAGGTTGATGTGCTGCAGATGACAGTGAGACATCTGCCTGGCAGAGCACGTATGGGACTAAAGGGGCAGGTACAGTCTGCAGGCAGACCCCTTACCCCAGAGCCTGTGGGCAGTAATACTGGTGTGGCTGTGTCTTCATGCATGTTATTGTGGTTGCTCTGTCACCTGGCGCCTATTCCGTGCCACACATACTTTTGCTTGGAGGTTTGAACACCAGTGCCGTGGCCCTGGCAAGTCTGATTCTCTGTGCTGTGATGCGAAGGGTCAGTGCTGTTACCTGGAGGCTTGTTAATACAGAGGATTTGGTCCATGGCACGGAAGGGAGGAAGCATTGCGGGCATACAAAGACAGGCAGGCTGACTCCTTCCGCCAGCCCCCCGCCACCCCTTAGCACTGTTTTTCGCATGACTTTGTTGGAGAGGCAAGGGTAGGGGATAGCTCTGAGCCAGCTGGTGTTTCTGCAGCAGGCCAGAGGTGCAAGATCTCTTTGGGCATAGCTGTTTTCTCATCTTCCATTTGCAGCTGAGATTCAGTTTAACACTTTGTCCTGTCCTCAAACAGTACGGATATAGAAAACTAAAGAGGAAATGCCCTGTGGTGCCTGGCTCCCCATGCTTGTGAAATAATCTGTTCCTTTGGAGGGACTGAGAAATTATTTAACATCATTAATATTTAGGGTAAAAATTATGTTGGCCTAGGGCAGTTCTCCATGCTACCCAAGTGACATGAGAGCTTAATGTCACTGAGGTAGGCTTTGCAAAGTACACTGGTGCCTTTAAAATGTGATTTATTAGTATACATTAGTGTTCATCTTTGGGGTGGAAGAGGTAAATGGGTGCCCATGAAGGGTGGCAAAGTGCTGCTCTTCAAGTTTTGAAAGGCAGCAGAGCAACAGGTGAACATCACCACAAGTAGAAGTAGGGTGAGATAACCCCCCAAGTGCACTGATGTCCAATACTTTATCCCTTGTCTTGCCCTTGAACAGGTGAGCTTCTGGAGTAGGGAGTTCTGCCAGCGAGAGGTCCTCTGCACAGCTTCGGCGACACCCTGTCGGGTTTCTGCTGAACTGGATTTTGTGCCCCGTGCAGGGGTTGTGCAGGGCATCGGGAGAGGGGTGTGTGCTGCTCGGTGAGGAGCACGTAGGGGTTTATACAGCCAAATCAGAATTTTGTACAAATGGAATGATTTGTCTCGTCCTTGGTGGAGCGTGAGTCAGCGAAGTACCTGAGTGCTGTAGCTCAGCTAGAAATGCATCAGTAGCATCGTCAGGAGGTGCAGAGCACCTTGAAAACCCCTTAGCGAAGAGGCAGGCTCTGGGAAATGGTTCTGTAAAGCCACCATGGATTCACAGCAGCGTGAGCAGCCAGCTTCTGCCTAACACCCCTCTTTCCTTGCTTTTTGCCCCCCCGTTTGGCCTGACGCTGCATTCAACTTTGCTGCGAGGTCCCACTTTGGGGTCCTAGAGCGCGGTTGAAGGGTCAGCACGTGCTGAAGTGCTTTGAGTCAAGCTTTGTAGAGGATGCACCGTCCCAGGGTGTCCCTGGAGAAGGGGCTCAGCACACAACATGTGTGTATGTGAATGGCAAGAGGCAGCTTTCTCTCTCAAAGGTCACGGTTGTCTCTGCGAGGCCAAATCCTTGTTGCTTTAGCCTTGTCTTCGCACACCTGGAGAAGTCCCTTCCCCAGGCGCTGCTGTGCAGGCAGTCCCAGTGCCCCTCACTGGCAGCAGAGCTGGGAAGGCTGCCTGTGCTTGCTTTTGGGGGGATTGATTCCTTGGGCTCTTATTTGCATTGCTGCTGATCTGCTCCTTAGCGATGACAATGACTTGAAAATTATTTCCTTTTACTTCCCTCAAATGCCTCCAATTGTTGAAGTTTTCTTTTTTCTTTATCCCCTTGCTGATCTGAACTCCTTGCGTCCTCCTCTGTCTACCTGGCTTCTGGAAGGGAGAGATAAGTCAATATGGCATGCCCAGACTTAATAAGGCACGCAGATTTCAATTGGATTTACAATGCCTTTGTTACAGTAGTGTGGCCAAAATAACAAAAAAAAAAAGTAAATAGGATTCTTTATTTGCTAATGCAGTTTCTGAGGATCGAAACAGTCCAGGATGTGAAGTACCCAGCTAATAGGTGCTTTAAATTCACATGGGCTGCCCATAGCTTTTATTTTAGAGGGCTTAGGCTGCAAGGTTGAGTACAAAATTGCTAATTCAGAAGGACTTGCTGAAGATGAAATGCATTCCTGAAATGTGATCTTCCAGTCTGTAGGTCGTTTCCTGCAGTTCCTTTCCTGGTATTTTACCTTCCAAATATGCGAAGGAAAAGCCCTTCTGCAATATCCAGTGTGAATATTTGAGATACCCAGAATAAAAGATCCTTCTTTATTCTTTTTCCACCTTGGATGTGACAGCGTCTGTTACTGCAACCTTAAACCCCAGCCGAGCAGGCGGTTGGTAGGCGCTGGGTGTTAACTTGTGTGCTAAAGCTGTAGCTCTGTGTCTGTGCCTCGTCTGGCTGCTGTAGGTCCCTTGCAGGCTTGGAGAGGATGGGTATGGGAGCAGGAAATCCCAAGTGCAGAGGAATGCGAATCCGGTCTGGTTGAGGGGGTTTGCTGCTGTGTGCAAATCCTAAATTGTCTGCTTGCTGCTTCAACAATTATAAAAATACCAAACGAGATAAAAGCACTGAGTGGAAAAAAGATCAGGACAGCAAGTGAGTGATCAGAGGCAGAGCTTTTATCAACTGGTCACTAAGAGCTGCTGGAGGTAATGGCTCCTGGCCCTACGAAACAGTTTTACCACTGCTTTCAGCGGGGGGCAAGGTGATACTTCCAGCCCAGCTATGCCACACTGTAGATCTGGAGATCGATCTGCTCAACCCTACAGCAGCATGATTTTGGTGATTGGATTCACCTCCCTACTGCTAAATGCCAGACAGCTTAGGGGAATAGCAGCGCTGAGTTTGCTCTGGTCGGGATGTCTGACCTTCCTCAGGTAGGCATGCTAGCAAGGCAGCAAGTCGCTTATTCTGGAGACTGTACAAAAGAGAGGTGATGAAGACATCAGTCATGCAGCGGAGAGGAAGCAAAGCTGTTTGCTGCGTCCGCTGAGGCTAGGAGGAGATGTAAAGGGAAATTGAGATTACACAGAGGAAGAGCTCTCTTTAAGCCTAGGGCAGAGCTGGAACAGGCTGCTGAGGGCAGGGGTGGAGTTGTTAGTGCTTTCAAGTACTTGTCAAACATCTCTTGAGTAGTGTGGGTACAGAGCTGAGCCAGTTCTGGGGTGGGGAGGTGGATCAGATAACCTTTTAAGGGTGTGTGTCCCCAGCTTTGTCTCCATAATGCTATGGGAAGGGGTGGGAAATACACCTGTACCCTACACTCAGCTGATAGAAAAAAAAGTATTGTGTCCAGCTTGTTAAGTATTTCACCAGACTGACTCTTGATTGTGCATGTGGCGAAGTCCTTCTGAAAATGTACCTGAGCATCCCCTGCCAAGCTTCAAGGAGGTCACTGCATTGCTGGGATTGGAGTTGGCCCTGTGGCACAAGTGGGTTCTTAGTGGTGCCTTTAATAGTCTGCAGTGGCGATCAAGGCAGGTTCTTGTTACTGTTGTAATCCCGTACATGACATGACTCTATTTTGGTGCCTCAGAATCCAAGTGTCAGATGATTTTGTCTGGATCTGCCAGCTTGCTGGGAAAGCAGGTGACTCAAGGGGGTTGTTCCTTCTTTGTGAGTTAGCAGCCCTGTTCAAGTCGTGCTACTGGACTGAAAGGTCATTAAGGCAAAAAGGACTATTACATTATTGAATGCCTCTGTTAGAGTCCTAGAAAACAGCAGCTTTCCTTCTGCCGTGGGGATGGTACTAAACGCACTGTGCTGAGATTGTTTCTTTCCCTGCAGGATTACTTCCACCAGGTCACCTGCATCACGGAAAGGGAAAAGTTCGTTGTGCCGATCCGAGCTATAGGTGCCCGAGCCATCCTGGACTTCCCTGACCAGCTGAACTTCGGTGTCTGTCCAGTCAAATACAGCACCCAGAAAACACTGCTGGTTCGTAACATCGGGAACCGGGAGGCCCGCTACCGCATGAGCACTCAGAGGTAAAGGAACTCAACATCTTGTGCAAAACACTGTTGCGTGATAATATAGCTGGTAAACAGTAACAAAAAGGAATGAGAGCATCTGAGCTGCTGTATTGCAGCCGTAGCTGGAAACAGGCAGGACATGTGGGTCTGGCAGTTGCTTACGGTGTCTTAAGCATGATACAACCTTTGATAAAACTCTGCAAGCTGCAGCAAAGTTTTACACTGCAGTGGTGTCTCCAGCACAGCATCTCACTAGACGAATTCTGTTAGCTTGAAAGAACAAATAAAGGAAGGCAACCTGACCGCCCTTGGGCTGTATGGGATAGTGTGTGGCAGATGACAGCTCTAGGGAGCTCGGTTATGTAGACCAAACGCAGTGTTAGGAAATGGCTGGCTATGAGCTGGTGGAAGAGACATTTAAGAGTCGATCAGCAGCTATGTCTATGTTAGCAAGTCATTCTGAGCAATTGGAGATGAGTAGATGAAAGCTGAGGGTACTGAGGCCCTGAGAGTACCACCGTGTGGTCCAGGATCTTTGTTTTCCGGTAGGTTTCGTCTGGTCCCTGGGACCAAAATATTCTTAAGTAGAATGAGCTCTTAGGTGGAGATGAGTAGACACTGGCTTCAAGATTGCACTACAGCCCCAAAGCAGAATGCTACTGAGGGCACAGGCAAAATATGCAGCAACTCTGTGGTGCAGGGGTTGGGGGCATTTTCTCCTAGAGCTTTATCTCTCCTAGGTTTCCTGGAGAGTGCTAGAATGTTAGTAGCTAGCTTGCAACCTGCTGATGGTAAATACCTTCTGAAATGGTTGCATACCACTGTCAGCCAGATACACCCGTTCTCTGGGAGGCCACAAGCACAGGGTATTCCAGTGGTCCCCTGATCAAATGCCTGATGTGAATTGTGTTGCGGACAGCCTGTGCTGTTCCTTTTGGTCTCAGAAAGCAGTCACTGGTTTTCCAGTTGGCTGAATTGGAGAGGGTAATGAGTTTTTTGACACCGCATCTGCAAGGAAAGCAGTTCAGTTGGCTGGTAATGAGTTGAGAGTTGCTTGGTCCCAGAGGTCTCGGTGTAGGAGCTGAGGTCAGGAATGCAGCAAACACCCACTGTCTGACTTGGTGCACCTGCATTGCCTCAATTTCTTCCCCAGGAAAACAGGGCTCGAAAGAAGACTTCTTACTTTTGTCCTGTGAAACGTGAGGGTCCAAGAGGAGCTTCCACCACAGCCTGGCAAAGCCATTTAAGCAGGCTTCCAGGATGCTCTTTAAGCAGGCTGCTGCTTTTCACCATGGAGAATGCATAGGCAGGAACTTGCAAATCAGTGTACAGTTTTCCTCTGGGATTTCCAGATCTGGTTGTCACAACTAAAATAAATCCCCAGTAAAGTCTAGCGTCTTTTTGCAGTGTACTTGCCAACTATTCTATTGCGTGATGCAGCGTATGTTGAATCCTGCTTGATAGAGATTTTAAGACTTTTCTGAACTTCAGCAATTAGGTATTTCAGTCCTGATTTGCAATAAAGCAATGGGAAGCATTACGAAAATTTTACTTCAAACTACACCAAAAAGTAGAATCCTGAATAACCGGATTGCATGTTTACAGAGCTCAAAAGCTAATATAATTTCCCTTGTTAGCTGAGGGCAGCAGTCATCTCTTCCATTTCATTATGAACTTTTGACAGCCAGTTTGAAATTTCAAACAGATGATTTAAATCTTTGAATATAATCAGCATTTTATTCTAATTAAGTCGGTCCTACTTTTATTCGGATTTCTTTTTAAATACTCTGAAGTTCCTGTGTTTCTGCTCTCTGTTTTTTATTTTTGCTTTAAGTGTTCAGCAAAATGTCATAATGAATTCTTCATTGGGAATTTTCTTAAAGGTTGAGTTCCTCTAATGCCTGTCTGTCTACCGTCTGCCTACACAGACATGCACAGATGTATAGGAAATATAATGAGAAGTTTGAGGAGTATGTGAAATGGGATTGGGCTGATTTAGAAGCTAAAATCGTAGAGTACCTTCGGAAGGGACCGCTGGAGATCATCTGAGCAAGCACCCTGCTCAAAGCAAGAGCAGTGTCAGTTTGATCAAGTTTGCAAGCAACACAGCTTTCTACTCCGGACCTTTTTGTGTTTTGTGTTGAGCTTTGAATGTCTTCAAGGTTCCCTCGCTTCTCTGGGTCTCTGTTCTAGTGTTTGACCACCCTCATGGTGACAATTTTTTTTTCTTAACATCTGCTCCGATTTCCCATTACTGCAACTTATGCTCATTTTCCCTTATTCTACACTGTACATCTCCAAGAAGAGCCCGGCTCCCTCTTCTTTACACCTTCCCTTTACGTGGTTGTGAACAGCACTAAGATCACGCTTCATCTTTCCTTCTCAGGACTGTACAAACCCATTTATCTCAGCCTGTCCTGTGCTCCAGCCCCTAAGGTCCTCTTCTGTAGAAATGTTTTCTGTGCCATCAGTGCTCAGCCTGTACTGCTGGAGGTTATTCCATCCCAAATCCAGGATTTTGCCTTTTTCCATCCCTGAACTGCATGAAGTTCACATTGGCCTGTTTCTCCAGCCTGTTGTGGTTCCTCAGAGCAGCCCAGCCTTCCGGTGTGTCGACCACTCCCCAAAGTGTGGTATCCTCCAGCACATTTGGAGTGTTCCCTGCTGTTGACCAGGTCAGGTCCCTGCAGCCCAAGACCAGAACAACCGTGTTCTCTGTCTGCGATGAGGCTGTGGTGTGCCAGGAGTGGTCATTGCAGCCAGTGCTGGCGACTGTACCGTGTGACATGTCATCACTGCATTGCACCAACTCTTTTCTTGCTGTCTGAGTGCCTCTGGACCCTCTACCGTAGCTGTAAACTTTCCCATTATTGACTGAGTCTCTTGATAGCAGTGATCAATGGTTGATTCCTTGCTGCTTGTGCTATGAGAAGTTGCTCAGATACCTACCACTGAGCTCCCAGGTGAGCCCTGGGGTTCTAGCAACCCCAGCAGACAAGAATTGGCCTCCCAGGTGGCGTGACAAGCTGGCTTGAGAATCAGACTGATACACCGCTCCACAGGCTAGTAGATTATTAGCTGGCAATTGTCTTTGAACAAATATATTTACAGAGGCTTTCACAAGAGAGGCCATTTTCCTACTAACGTTAGGGGATAAATTTCCCTGTTGTAGAGGCTATGACAAAGGCTGCATCATTATTAACAACAGAGGTAGTGAAGGTTTAATGTCACTAATTCTTTTGAATGACTTTCCTAATAACTTGGTGATTAATTATTACCACAGAACACTTAAAACTGTGCTTTGGAAATGAACGAGTTATGTTCCCTGTCCTGGAGAGCTTATAGTGTAAATGAAATGCATAATCAAGAGTTAGGGAAAGGAGTGCCAGCCTTCCAGGCTGAATTTCAGGACTGTTTTAGTCTTGCTTATTTAGTGGAGAATTTAAGCAGCTTAAGTTGAATGTATGCTTGACTTCTGCTGAGTAAGGATGCGGTGTTGTGTTAAAGGCACTCTTAATATCCCGTAATAGCTTTGGTGTGTGTTGATACGTACAAGCACATGCATGCATACGAGAGAGGGAGGAGGATTAGTGGAGTAGAAGGGAATGAGAGATCTGTGTAAGTTTCTAGACCCGTCAGCTGCCCTCTGTCCTTTCCTCTCTCTCTGCACAATTGAAGCTTCTGTCTTAGTTGCCCCAACTTTTGTTTTCTGGCCTGAGCAAAGTCAGGGTCTTGCCCATTCGCAAGCCAGCTGCAGATGCCACCCTTTCCTAGTCCCTTGCACTGGTCATATTGCTTCCCTTGGCCTCCTTTCTCTGGATTCCCTTCTCTATAGCATCAAGCGTTACCTATCTGCTTTCACCTTCGGTGCATTTTTCAGCCCATCTCCCATCCTAACCTTTCCTCTGTCAGTATGGACAGCTCGACTCTTACATCTGGTCAGTTCATGATGTTCCCTGCCTGTTATTCATTTATCTAAGGACTTTGTTTTCTGTTGTGCATTTCCCTCCAAGGAAGACCTCTTAAGTGAATCCGTGGGGCCAATACAGCATCCTTCTGCTGCTCCTTGTTCAGAGCTCTCCCTTGCCATGGTGTCTACCAGAAAACATGGCCACATTTTAACCACTTTTTGAAAAAGGAAAAAAAAAAACCACTAAAAGCACTCATCATGCAGTCTGGCTTTGTGCCTGTCCTCTCTCTGCACGTCCATACCCAGCTCTTAACTGCATAGCTTGGTAATAATAATAATAATAGTATAAATATAGAAAGTCTCTTCCTGTCGTTCTCATTGTTAAGGCAGGATAATGAGTTTCTTCTCCATGACATTCAGGGAGATAAATGTCATTCCAGTACATTTGAGTTGAAAATGGTGTCTAGAAGATCTCAGGGCAGCACTGCCTTTTTCTGACATTACAGACACTGTACTATGCCATGCTATAGGTCTAGAGAGGATCAGTCTGAGATAAGATCCATTTAGGAATGTCCCCACCAAGCTCTGAAAGCCCAGGTAATTATCACAAATCACACAGAATCATTAAGGTTGGAAAAGACCTGTAAGATCATCAAGTCCAACCATCAACCCAACTCCCCCATGCCCACTAAACTAAACCCGCAGTGCCACGTCCACACGTTCCTTGAACACCTCCAGGGATGGTGATTCCACCACCTCCCTGGGCGGCCTGTTCCAATGCTTCACCACTCTCTCAGGAAAGACATGGTTCCTAATATCCAGCCTGAACCTCCCCTGGTGCAACTTGAGGCCATTTCCTCTTGTCCTGTCACTTGTCACTTGGGAGAAGAGACCAACACCCACCTCCCCACAACCCCCTTTCAGGTAGTTGTAGAGAGCGATGAGGTCTCCCCTCAGCCTCCTCTTCTCCAGACTGAACAACCCCAGCTCCCTCAGCCGCTCCTCATCAGACTTGTGCTCTAGACCCCTCACCAGCTCCGTCGCCCTTCTCTGGACACGCTCCAGCACCTCAAGGTCCTTCTTGGAGTGAGGGGCCCAAAACTGAACACAGCATTCGAGGTGTGGCCTCAGCAGTGCTGAGTACAGGGGCACGATTATCCTACGAGGCACAGTGCTTGGAGCCCCCTTGCATCCCTCCCTGTAGTACCCACAGACTACATGGAGGCATGGGATTGAAAAGTTACAATAAGACGGACAAAGACCATCCAAGAATATGAAAATAGAGCCTAGGTGCAGTGAAAGAGGGAAAGATAGAGCTGTGGGATGCTGACTCTACACAGGCTTTTTCAGCACAGGGATGGAGTCTTGGATGCTTTGACCTAACCGACTGGGTTTACTGGAATAGTGACACTGCTTGACTTTGGCTGCTATACTATTACTAAAAGTAATGTATACTGAGATTAAATGATCTTTGGGTTTTTCCTGCAGTAGATCTTAGTGGACAGATGAGGCAATTCAATCACCAGTAGATTTTACTGCCTTCCATGGGGTTGGAGGTAGCTTTGGATGAAATGGATTCTCCCAAGCTCAGATAATTTTATAATGCAAGTTAAGGAGTCAGTAGACCAAAGGAAGTTTGGTCGTAGAAGGTAAACATAGCATGGGACTTGAGGAAAGGATATTGCAGCCTCCCTGCACACTGTATTTGCTAACTGCGTGGTTGCAGGAGAAAAGGTGGCATGGTGGCTTGAGAGCCTGAATTGCCAGCTTTGTTCACTCGTCAGTTGTGTTTCTAAATAACGTCAGGAGTATTTGGCCCTTGGTATCCTCACGGGCCATAACTTTTGCCCAGCTCTGTAAAGAAGGGGGGCTGCTGCCTGGAGAAAGTAAGCAAGATGTAAATGCTAAAGTACATCATTATGAAATTGCTTACCAATCTAGCGTTGATCTCTTTCTAAAGGACAGTAATAGGCAAGATCTCAGCAGGTGCTGGTGGGAAGGTCTCTCCTAAATTGCTGTGGCTAGATGAGTTTATACAAGCTGGGGATTGCAAGGTACCGTTGGGAGATCTGGACCTGTGAAAGTTTAGATGTCATACAACAATGCAGACGTCCAAGTGGACGTAGTTAAGAAGCAAGTTGGAAGAAAACAAGCTATTAAAAAAACCTGCAAGCCTTGTCATTCCTGTTTTTTGGGAGCGGTAGTGATTCATTAAAAGGGTAGATCGAATGGGACCGGAATTATTTTAAAGAGCAGCTCACAGTGAATGGATAAAAGGCCAAAGTTTACCTTGCCAGCTTCATCTCTTGGCAGTGGTCTTCATTTGGCTTTTACAATGTGTCAGGGATGTCTCCGTAGCATCTCTTCTTATCTGTAGGCTGCAGGGAACAGCTTAGTGATGTTGACTGCAATTCGGAGGAGTTAAGTTGAACCATGGAGCTTGCATCTTTGGGTCTTGGAGAACCTGGTCTATGTGAGGGATAATGAGCTCTTGCTACAGCAGTAACAGAGTGGTCTTGTGGGTACAGCATGGGATGGGGCGTAGGAGATGCAGTCACAGAATCAGTACGGTTGGAAAAGACCTGTAAGATCATCGAGTCCAACCTGGGGGGGGAAAAAAAAAAAAAAAAAACACAAAAACAAAAACAAAAACCAAAAACAAAAAAAACCCCAAAACTAAAACAAAAAAAAACCAAAACAACACACAACATCAAAAAACCCACAACAAAAAAAAAAAAAAAAAAAAACACCAAAAAAAAAAACACAACCACAAAACCCACGCCACACAACAACAATAACAAGCCACAACCCACCCAACACCACACAGCACCATGTCCATCAAGCTACATCCCACAATGCCACATCCACACGCTCCTTGAATACCTCCAGGGAGGGTGACTCTACCACCTCCCTGGGCAGCCTATTCCAGTGTTTCACCACTCTCTCAGTGAAGAACTTTTTCCTAATGTCTAGCCTGAACCTCCCCTGTCGCAACTTGAGGCCATTTCCTCTAGTCCTGTCACTAGTCACTTGGGAGAAGAGACCAACACCCACCTCTCTGCAACCCCCTTTCAGGTAGTTGTAGAGAGCGATAAGGTCTCCCCTCAGCCTCCTCTTCTCCAGGCTAAACAACCCCAGCTCGCTCAGCCGCTCCTCATAAGACTTGTGTTCCAGACCCCTCACCAGCTTCGTCGCCCTTCTCTGGACACGCTCCAGCACCTCAATGTCCTTCTTGTAGTGAGGGGCCCAAAACTGAACACAGTATTCGAGGTGCGGCCTCACCAGAGCCGAGTACAGAGGCATGATCACCTCCCTGCTCCTGCTGGCCACACCATTTCTGATGCAAGCCAGGATGCCGTTGGCCTTCTTGGCCACCTGGGCACACTGCTGGCTCATATTCAGCCGGGTGTCGATCAACACCCCCAGGCCCTTTTCTGCAGGGGAACTTTCCAGCCACTCATCCCCAAGCCTGTAGCGTTGCCTGGGGTTGTTGTGGCCGAAGTGTAGAACCCGGCACTTGGCCTTATTGAACTTCATCCGGTTGGCCTCAGCCCATCGATCCAGCCTGTCCAGATCCCTCTGCAGAGCCTTCCTACCCTCAAGCAGATCAACACTCCCTCCCAACTTGGTGTCATCTGCAAACTTGCTGAGGGAGCACTCTATCCCCTCATCCAGATCATCAATGAAGATATTAAACAAGACCGGTCCCAAAACCGAGCCCTGGGGGACTCCGCTTGTGACCAGCCGCCAGCTGGATTTCGCCCCATTCACCACAACCCTCTGGGCTCGGCCATCCAGCCAGTTTTTTACCCAGCAAAGAGTGTACCTGTCTAAACCACAGGCCGCCAGCTTCTCTAGGAGAATACTGTGGGGAACAGTGTCAAAGGCTTTGCTGAAGTCCAGGTAGACAACATCAACAGCCTTCCCCTCATCCACTAGGCGGGTCACCTGGTCATAGAAGGAGATCAGGTTGGTCAAGCAGGACCTGCCTTTCATGAACCCGTGCTGGCTTGGCCTGATCCCTTGGGTAACCTGCACGTGTCCCGTGAGCGCCCTCAAGATGAGCCTCTCCATAACCTTCCCCGGCACCGAGGTCAGGCTGACAGGCCTGTAGTTCCCCGGATCCTCCTTCCGACCCTTCTTGTAGATGGGCGTCACGTTGGCAAGCCTCCAGTCATCTGGGACCTCCCCCGTTGACCAGGACTGTTGATAAATGATGGAGAGCGGCTTGGCAAGCTCTTCCGCCAGTTCCCTCAGCACCCTTGGGTGGATGCCATCAGGCCCCATAGACTTATGAGTGTCCAGGTGGCATAGCAGGTCGTTAACTGCTTCCTCCTGGATCATGGGGAGCCTATTTTGCCCTCCATCCCTGTCATCCAGCTCAGGGGGACGGATACCCTGAGGATACCCGGTGTGGCTGTTAAAGACTGAGGCAAAGAAGGCATTAAGTACCTCAGCCTTTTCCTCATCCTTCGTGACAAGGTTCCCCGCCGCATCCAGTAGAGGATGGAGAT
Organism: Gavia stellata; assembly: GCF_030936135.1. Taxonomy (NCBI): domain Eukaryota; kingdom Metazoa; phylum Chordata; class Aves; order Gaviiformes; family Gaviidae; genus Gavia; species Gavia stellata. The sequence goes on from NW_026776563.1 coordinate 237,567, forward strand.
CCTCCTTGGCCCTCTTTTTGCTGTTAATGTATTTATAGAAGCTTTTTTTGTTGTCCCTCACGACCGTGGCCAGGTTGAGCTCTAGCTGGGCTTTCGCCTTCCTAATTCCCTCCCTGCATGACCTAACGAGGTCCTTGTACTCTTCTTCACTTGCCTGCCCCTTTTTCCAGAGGTGGTAAGTTCTCTTTTTTTCCCCAAGCCTCAGCATAAGCTCCTTGTTGAGCCAGGCTGGCCGTCTTCCCCGCCGGCTCTTCTTACGGCACACGGGCACTGCCTGCTCCTGCGCCTTCAAGATTTCCTTCTTGAAGAACATCCATCCTTCCTGGGCCCCTTTGCCCTTCAGGACCGTCTCCCAAGGGACCCTCCCGACCAGTGTCCTGAACAGGGCAAAGTCTGCCCTCCGGAAGTCCATGGTAACGGTGTTGCTCACCCGCCTCCTTACTTGGCTAAATATTGAAAACTCTATCATATCATGGTCGCTAAGCCCAAGACGGCCTCCGACCTTCACTTCACCCACCAGACCCTCTCTGTTCGTAAACAGCAGGTCAAGCAGGGCACCTTCCCTTGTAGGCTCGCTTACCAGCTGCGTCAGGAAGTTATCTTCGACACACTTGAGGAACCTCCGGGACTGTTTCCTCTTAGCTGTGTTGTACTTCCAGCAGACATCCGGTAAGTTGAAGTCCCCCACAAGAACAAGGGCTTGCGACTGCGAGACTTCTGCCAGTCGCTTGAAGAACACTTCATCAGCTTCTACGCCCTGGTCTGGTGGTCTATAACAGACCCCCAGCAGGATATCCGGCTTGTTGGCCTTCCCCCTCATCCTTGCCCATAAGCATTCAACCCCGTCGTGACAATCATCCAGCTCTATACAATCAAAGCACTCCTTGACGTACAGAGCCACCCCACCGCCTCTCCTTCCTTGCCTGTCCCTCCTGAAGAGCTTATAGCCCTCCATTGCAGCACTCCAGCCATGCGAGTCGTCCCACCATGTTTCTGTGATGGCGACCACGTCATAGCTGCCCTGCTGCACGATGGCTTCCAGCTCCTCCTGTTTGCCGCCCATGCTGCGTGCATTGGAGTAGATGCACTTGAGCTGGGCTATCGGTCTTGCCCCCGGCAATGGCATGCCACCCCTGGGCTCACCTCTGGGTAGCCTGGCTTCAGATCTTCCTATAGCATTAGGAATTCCTCATGTCGCTGCCATCTCTGTGCATGTCCCTTGGCAGGTTGCCCTGCAGGGACCCTGCGAGCCAGATCCCAGCCTTGGTAGTGACAAAAAAACCCCACAACCCCAAGTCTGTGTTATATTTGATGAGTTTTTTGCTTTGCTGATGTTTCTATAACAAGGAAGATGGAAAATGTAGAGAGTGAGAAACCGGGCAAGGCAAAAATCTGGCAGCAGTGCTCTGTCAGTAACCAGAGGGGAGAGGTAGCAACATGAGCAGCGAGAATATACATCCAAAATGCATACATCCACCGTGCCCCTGCTGCTGGGGAGTCTGGGATGAGTGACAGTAGAGCATACCCCCTTCTCACCCCCCAATGCTATCAGCTCCTTGGGGCAGTACATTTTGGGCTTTGGTAGCCCTATTGGTGGTCTTTCTCCTGCTTCAGTCTCATGGGTAACTCAGAAAAGGAGGACTGAGTCGTGATGGAAGTGTGCTGCTGAAGGAGTCCTTCAGCTGCGTGTGGTTTGGCAGCAGCCGAGAAGCGGTTTGCTCAGTGTAACAGAGAAGTGGCCTCTTCTTTCTTGGAGACGAAGTCTCTTGGAGCAAGGGCTGGATGCCGCGCAGGCTTCACTTCTGGGGTGGCAGTCCAGCTGCCGTGAGCAGCTTACGGAGAGGCTCTGTACTCATGGACAGAGGCACTGGGGAGCTGAAGCAAGGGAGACTTGGGGAAATTTGCGACCTGTTCCCCTCCAGAAAGGATAAAAAGTAAATACAGTGAGTGCCAAGGAGGGGTTTGGAGCCAGGAGTAAGTGAGCATATGTTGTTACCAAGTCTGTATTAGAGACATAAACCCATATACTAGGTGTGTACAGTGATGCTTTATCAGAACAAAGGTTGGAGGGTGATGATTTCCTATTTGAAACATGTCTGTAAGCTTGCTGCTTCTCTGCGTTCACCTTCAGCATGGTGACCCTCACCACGTACCCTCCAGCTCTGTGCCTTCCAGCACGACACTGCTTTTTCCCAGCTCATTTGCTGGGATGCTGCAGGTTTGAGACAGCTTCTGCTGCCCCGGGGCTTCTGACCAACGGTTTCACTGTTGCACACCTGGAGGACTTTTACCTGGGCCATCGCGATGGAGGTTGGAGCCCAGAACGGCTGCGTGGGAATCACTTCAAGTATTATGCTTGTGTTTTCTGAGGCTCAGCCTCCTCCTTTGCATGAGGGTGACAGACCCCGAGAGCTTTCCTTTGCCCCGGCAGACTGGGGAGCAGCCCCAGGGAGTTGGAGGAGTGGATTTAAGGCAGGGGAGGCGAAGGAGAAACCGTTGTTTGGGTGAAAAGTGCTGCACGTCCCCCCCGAGGTGCTGTCAAGTATTTGACTCTCTCCTTGGCTTTGTCCTGTGCCATCAGGACAAAACGTGGGAGATGTCCATGTGTCATCCACACCCTGAGTGGGCTGCGGTTGGACGGGGGTTGCCTTCTGGTTTTACAGCTGGCCAGCAAACACTGGTTGGAAGGTGACTTCTTGCTGTGCCAGCAATGTTCAGCTAGGGAACCTGGGGAGCAGCCAACTTCTCTCTTTGCTTTCTGAATGTCTTCATTACCCAAGGCTCACAGTGGGAACCCGCGGTACGTTTGCACTGCAAACGGCATCCCTCTCCCTATAAATGCCATTACGCCTGTGCTGCCGGGATGGCTCATGCTTTAATTGCTGCTGGGCTGCTGCTCAAGGCCCCGTCTCCGCAGAGCTTTACTGTTTATGAAACAAAATGTTGATTTTTTTTTTTTTTAATTTATTTTTTTAAGGCAGATGAGGAGAGTACCAGTCAGGGAGATCGTTTCCCAAGACGTCATCACACATTTCTTTTTCAGAAAGGGCGGGATCTGTCTGGCATGTGCCAGTGCTCTGTTTTCCTGTTGTATCACTGAGGAGGCAGGAGGTTGTCCCAGCGTGGAGTAGCAGCAATGCGTGCTGTTCCTCTCAAAGTCAGGTGGCCAAAGCCAGTGTTTTGGTCCTCAGTGGTTTCTTTGCCAATGATTTCTTTGGCCACAGCCACCAGCTCCATGTGCTGTAGGTGAGGAGCCACTCTGTGCTGCGATAGACTCTGTTAAAGGTCCCTGTGAAAAAAAAAAAAATAATCTCTCATCCAGCTGGCCCATCTCTTCATCCCTGAAAATAGCCACAGTGTGAAGAACTGCCATTCCTTCTGCCCTCGTAGCTGCACAGGAGCATTGATTCACAGAATCATAGAATATCTCAAGTTGGAAGGGACCTGTAAGGACCATTGAGTTCAACTCCCTGCTCCTCGCAGGACTACCTAAAACTAAACCATATGCCTAAGAACATTGCCCAGACGATCCTTGAACTCTGACAGATTGCCGTGCTGCTCGCAGAAGCAGGTGGATTGTCTTTGCCCACTCAACAAACAAGTAGCAATTGTGTTAAGAGAGTATGGCCCCTGTATTCAAACAGCTCGGGTGAGGACTTTGGGATGTTGAGGAGGTATCACCATAAATCTACATCTCCTGACTCGGAGAGGGAGGCAGGCAGGGGCAAAGAGAGGGGAATCCTTCAGCTCTCTACAGCAGAGCAGCTTGGGGAGGACTTCAGCTCACAGGGAGATTTCATGGGGCTCTGCAAAGGAGCTGGAGTTGTTATTAACAACTCTCAGGAGTTGTTTTTAACCCGCAGTATTCATCAGAAGCGCTCTAAGAGCCGCAGTTTCATTTCCTTGCTAGGGTGGATCACAGGTAGCAGTTTTGGGACAGCCACTGTGATGATGGCCAGGCTCATGCGCTGAACTGGTGCGCGGCCTGGTGCGTAGCTGGAGGGCTTCAAGGTGCTCCTGGCCCTGGATATTTGTACTCCCATGCTGCAGGCATGTCCCTGCTCACCCAGGAGAAGTAGTGTTCAGCTGCAGGCTGCCCAGAGGCACTGCTGTTGCAGCTGAGCTGAATTTATTTCATCCTTATGTAGATGCCCAAGTCCGTGGCTGCTGGAGGTGTTGAGCAGTTTGGTCGCCCATCGGTGCACCCCAACACATATTAAGGTGCCTCGGATGAGAGGAGTGAAGGTTGTGCAGATGGGCCTGGAGATGGGCGACGCTCTGCAGGGGCAAGCGAACGCCTTCGTCCCCTCCAGTCCTGGTTTGTTCTTCCACGCAGACAGTGCCGCGGTCGTCTTTGGGGTCCCCCATGGGGTCCCAGCAGGAGACAAAGGGAGGGCTGGGGAGGGGTGAGAGCACCACTGCTCATCGGTCCCTGCTTGGGGAAGGTCACCTGGGCCAAGCCTTGTTCTTGCATGTGGTTGCAGGAAGGCCAAGTCAGGTGAGACCTCCTGGGGGTTGTGAAGAGCAGAGCCTCTAATCCAGAAAAGAAAAACAGCCTTAAATAATAAGCTACAAAGCTAAAGAGAAATATTCATTTGGGAGCGTGTCATTAAAGGCACCAAATTCCCAGCTGGGAATGAAGCACCCAGGCTGCTGTAAAAAAATCTGCCTTGTTTGCCTATGGGGAACACTTGCAAATAGGCACAGTGACAGGCAGGCATGGTTCGAGTGCGTGGCATTTGAAATAGGAGCAGAGTTCCTGTGCGATTTGAAACAGGGAATATAATCTGAGTCACCTGGGAACATTTGAAAAAGTTATACCATGTACTTTTTCCTGAGAGATGTTGGTCAAACCATAAACTCAGCTCTGTTTGTAAAACGAGCCGTAGAACTGCTTTGTGAATCATTTGCCAAATTGGTCCTCAACCGGTTTGCTTTGAGAAACTGCTGGGGAGGTAACCACGGCATCGGTAAATGCCACATCGGTTCCAACCTTCTTTCAGCAGAGCTGCTGCCCTTTTAGCGCGAGGTGCTGTTGGAGCCGTTGTTTTGCAACCGGGGAATACCTGCGGCACAGCAGGGAGCTGAATGATGTCATCGACGTTTGCTGTATATTGATTAAAAATGGCCAGAGCTTCCTTCCCCAAAGTACTAATCGCTGCTGCTTTGGCACTCATCAGGGACCAATGGGCTGTTTAATTGCGAGCCTCTGCTTGGAATTGTTTGACGTGTCTTTCCGTGTTGCCTTGCGCGTGCGAGGGTGTCCCACGCTGGGCTCCGTGGGTGCCCCGAGCGGTGCTGGGCTCTGTCCGGTCCGGGCACAGCAGGCTGCGGGCTCCACCCCTGGTCCTGCCTGATGGTGCTTTGAGAAAGCCACCAGCATCCCTGCTTGCTCGTAGTGACCTGTGGCTGCGGGTAATTATCAGGGGAAATATTCAGGATAAAGGTGTAGTAGAGCTGCAAAATGTCTTGCTTTGGCCCTCTGGGTGAGGAAGGCATGGTCCGTGGTGGTGGGTGCTTTCAAGAGGGCACCAGTGGGTCTGTACTGGCTCATCGCTGGCTGGATCTGCCTCTTTGCATCTCAGCCTCACCTTTTTGCACAGTTTGTGTCTCTTCTCCTTTTCTGCTGCACTTTTTACCTCCCTACAAGCCATTCCCCTCTGTCCTCTTCCATTTCTCCTTGCAGCCAGTTGCCAGCTGCCTGCACAGCTGCTATACCAGCATCGTCCCTGGGCAGCCCCAAGCATTGTCCTGCTCCATCCTGGTTTCGGAGCTGCTGGGTCAGACCCATCACTGAGCTCACACCACCAGTGCCCAGCCAGGGGCCGCATCCTGCCAAGGGGCCGCTGGTGCAGGCTCCCCTTCCTCCCACTGCAGGTCTGTGACCAAAGTTACGTTCTTTTCCAGGTTCAGCCCTCCAGCACCTAAATTTTTCATCAAAGCCCAACCACCTAAGAAGGAGGGAGGCCGGTCGGCGTGCTCAGCATCTGCAGAGAGCAGCTCCAGGGACGGGGGTGCGGAGGAGCCAGCCGAAGCCCTGGCAGCAGCAGTGGGGGATCCTGCCCAAGAGCCAGCAGCTGGAGATGACTCCCTGGAAGCAAAGGTAGATTTTCTTCTCTGCCTACCATCTGTGTTGCCTCCCCCAGCTTTCCACTGAAAAGCCGTGCTCGTGCCAACCTCCCTTTTTGCTGCCCTGCTGCCACATGCCCTGAGAGCGGGCTGGGCATCAGGGCCAGCGGCTGGACGCGGGGCTTCTGGGGAGGGAGAAATAGGACAGTTTTGCTTGGAGAAGGTCACTCAGATTCTCCTGACTCACGTTGGGTTTGGGGTTTTTTTGTTTTTTGTTTGGTTTTGGGTTTTTTTGTTTACAACATCAAAGGAGGCTTTTATCTGCATCATGATGTGAGGGCTTTCAGTTTCCTTTCTGTCTCAAGCTGTGCCAAGTACTGATCTGCATGTAGCACCTTCTCAAGCCCAGCTGGAGCCACCCGCTTTCACGCTTCTGCCTTCCCCCAAGAGCCCGTGTTGCAGTGATGGCCGCAGAGATGACTTTTTATAAAAGAAGGCTTTGCAGACAAAGTTGCCTTTGATGTGCTGACCTTCCTGGTGAACCTCGCTGCTTTGGAGCTTGACCTTGGTACTAGTGGGAGCTGGCATGTTGTTGTGCATCGTGTGGGACAGAGGCTGCTCCTAGGGCCATGGAAAAGGATGTAAGAGAGCCCGAGAGGCTCTGAAAGTGCCAGCGTTGACATTAAGTTCAAGGAGGGGACCTGCATGTGCTTACATCCAAATATCAGCAGTTTTAATGTTGTAACTCTGCACATTTTTTCTGAATCAGGAGAAATGATACCCTGTAGACGTAAAGAATAGTGTGGCTGAATGTTTTTTGGATAGAAGCATGAAAAGATCTTTATTTTGTGCTCTGTTGACATGTATGCATGGGAAGTAAACCAGGGAAATACAAGTGGACGTGGCTAAGTAGGATCCAAAATTGCTTCAAAGGATTCTTCTGGATTCAAAGGATGCTTCTAGATTGCAGTTTGGTCTTCTGCTTGTGTCACTCTATCAAGGCAATCGCCATATAACCTCCCTGGGGAGGTGGGAGACCACAGGCCTAGGAAAGATGTGGGTTAGCATCTTTGGGAATATACACTTGACAAAGCTTTGCTAAGCTTGAAAACGTAGAGACAACAGAAAGAGCATCGAGATGAGAGAAAACTCTTCCCTCCCCAGTGCTTTATCTACTGGGGAGATGGAGCCTCTGATTAGGTCTAAGGATGTCCTGTAAATATTCTTGCAGATTCTGCTGAAGTCACGGCCACAGCACAAAGCACTTCTTGACATTAGTGAACAAGGGGGTGTTCTTAAACGTCAAGAGCAGTCGCAAAGCCCTCTTTTATAAATAGCGGTCAGAAGTCCAGGGATGAGTTTCCTCTTGAGACATGGTGCCTTTGAGGTTCAATACCAGTTCTTGGCTGCTGCAAGACAGAAAAACATCTCAGCTGCCTTCTTCAGGAAGGTGCTGTTGGAGAAGAATGACCGAGCAGAGATCTTCAGCTCTCCAGCACCGATGAGTGCATGAGATGAAACCTAAGCGCCATCTGAAACGGGATAGTTGTGCTGAGCACTTTCTAAGTCCTTATTTTCCTGTTTTTAATACATCTCACTTGCAGTTGTGTTCCTCTTTTTGTCACAGAAAACCAAACCTGTCCCAGCATGGGGTTCTCGGTGTGTTCCTTGGGCAGGAGTGAGCAAAGCCAGGCTGGCACGAGGGTGCAAAGTACCCTTGAGGTCTCTGCCAGGACTCAGTGCTGGGCGCACGCAGCTTCCTCGTGCAAGCTTGCATGTAGGAAGTGCAGATGGAGCCCGTGTCTCATCTGTGGGTGGGCTCGGACCCACGCTCAACTGATGTGAGGGACATACCCCTGCTTGATTTGTGCCCAGGTCCCATCTCAGCTGCTCCTGGCTTGGTGAGGTGGTGGAGCCTGCAGCAGAGTGGTCTCACCCAGACCAGGCAGCTGCTTTCTGCAGCTCATGGTGCTTGTTTTCCAGTTGCTGCCGTCCACTGCTGCGGAGCTGGAAGGTACTGCAGAGATGGAGGGTGCTGCGGAGACTCAGAGCCGGGTGAAGATCAAGGAGTTGATGCCGTTCACGGAGGCAGAGCCCCTCACCTTGGGAGTGGAGGAGGTAAGTGGGAATCTGACTTGCTTATGTAGCCCCCGCTCCCACTGGTGGCCCTCGGCGCTGCTCACAGAGTGGCGTCACAGCCCTCCCAGCACGTCGCACAGCACTGCTGAAGCAACCGGTCATTGGAGAGGCCGTGCAGGACATGTCGTAGGGTTGGCCAAGGACGTTACCTGTGCGGCACCTATGGAGGGCATTATTCGTCCCGCTCTTACTAATCAAGTGGTCGATAGGAAATTTTTGCAGTAGATTTTGCTGTGGCATCTTGAGAGAGCAGCATGCAAATCAGAGAGAGAGAGGAGACGTCCCAAGTTACTTTGATGTACTGTATTAATGAATGTATTAGTTAGTGAGTATGGGAGATTTTTCCCATGGTTTCTCCACTGGAAAGTGTCATGGATGCAGGATGAGATTAGGATGATTTTGCCTGTGTTTGAGGAGCAGGCCCCTCCAGTCATGTCTGTCCTTTGCTTCAAGCCATGGCTCTTCTTCTGCATCAATTTGGATGCTTGACATCTTGATCTCTCCTGTCCTCCCCTCCCTCCAGGTTTTTGACATCCTGCCGCTGTACGGTGTGCTGCAGCCGGGCGAGAGCCAGCGGGTCACATTCACCTTCTTTGGCCACGCAAACATCGTGGCCAGCGTCACAGCACTGTGCAAGGTGGAGGGAGGCCCGACCTATGAGATCGCGCTGAGTGGGGAGGCTTCGCTCATTGACTACCTCCTAGACACCACGGAGATCGACTGCGGGCTGAAGGTACCACGCACTTCTCTTGGCAGCGGTCTTTAAAACCATCACCGGCGGGTTGCTGCTGACCTTGGTCTAGGGGTCTCTCCCCTTCCCAGCTACTTTGTCAGCTGTACAACCTTGGAGTGATAGGTCCTGCATCCAAGGTGGTTTTTAATGGCCATCTCCATTCCCCCCCCAAAGCTGGGAATTGCTCCTCTTCAAGGTTCCTAATGCTGCCTCCTGGGGCAGGCAGGATCCCAGCGGTGATCTCCAGAGGGACGTGCCTTGAGACATCCATCCACTGATCCGCTCCTAAAGCCTGAGGTGCAAGGAGATGCTCTTTTTCAGTGCTCTCGATTAATCAACAAAATAAACCAGGGAGGAAGTTAACTTGGGCTTCCTGTCACTGAAGCTGGAGAGAATGTCCCAGAATAATCCCCACTTTACTTCTTTTTGGTTAAAAACCCCACAGATATTTCCAGCTGTTGGCCCTGCATGTGTTGCTCTGTCTGTCTCCCTTTTTGCTGGTATTTTGCTTGCAAGTACTTGTATGCAGGTAGCTTTTCCTCTGAAATGCCTCGATGCCTCCTGCTTTGTTTCAGCTAGATGTTGGATGACACCTTAAAGGGCAGAGGGCTTGTATCCCCTCGTTTCTTTGTTACTGGTCTTTACATGGTTGTTATTGCACCTCTGCGTGCTGCCGTAAATATCTATTCCTGTGTCGGGCTAAGAGGTACTCTGTGGCTGTGGGCTCCCCAGGTTAACCCGGGAGAGTCAAGTGCCCATATGTCCTCTGCGGTCCCTGCTGCTGTGCTGTGTTCATTTCCTTTCAAGCCAATGAAAGAGGAAGGAGATGCCCAGCATCAGGCCTGTGTCTGTAACTTCCCGCTCCTCTGTCCTCTCTTCAGCTGTTTAACAAAGTCACCAAAGCAGAGGTCACCCTGCAGAACAGCGGCAAGGTGGGCTTCACCTTCGCGGTGCTCAGCCCCAGCGCGGCCACTGCCAACAGCCCTCTGCCCGGCGTGCCCCTGGTTGTGCCCAGCACGGTGAGTACGGAGGTAGCACAAGCGATTAACCCTGGCCCTTTGTCAGGCTGCCTAGGAGAGCGTTGTAGATGCCCTCTTCCTGCGAGCTTCCCAACACACAGCTCTGCTCAGACCCGCGCAGTTGTTGCCGTAAGCAGCATTGTCGGCCCTGGCAGCTTGACAGGGCTCGCTTTCGCTGCAGCTGTGTTGTGCGCTGGATAAGGGCTCGGGGGACCAAGTGGCAGGATGTGTCCCGCTCAGGAGCTTGTCCCTGCAGCGTGGAGGGGAGCGGGGAGCTGAGGGTCCAGCCCCGCGTGCAGAGGGCGAGCCGAGGAAAGCTGCGGCTGTGTCCTGTCACCCCGAGCCATGTTGCCATCTGCTTGAGTTTGCTCTCGACCTGGCTGGCGTGAGCCCAGCCCGGGGATCGGACAGTCCTTCTGGAAGCCTGGAGAGGAGGTGACCTTCCTGGCAACACCTTCTTCCTGAGATCTCATCCTGGTCTCTGCTCCTGCGTTTCCAGAGATGTATGTTTGCAGGTCATTGTGAGTCCAGATAGGCTCGTGCACCCTCGGTGTAACCGCACAGGCAGGAGATGTTTGGTTGGGGTCGTTAATAAGGGGTGAGGCCCTTCGACAGCAGCCTGGGAACCACTGACATGCTGTGAGAGGAGCTGCTGGGTCTGCTGAGAGTGCAGGCAGTTCACTCATCTTCCACAGCAGCTGGTAAAAGAGCTTTTATTTCTTCGGTCTGGCTCTTGCTAGCAGAGGTGTGCTCATGCTGAGGGTAGTCTGTGCTGTGAGAATGCATCCCTACAGGCCCTCTGAAGGACACAGTGCATCCTGGTGTAGGAGACTTGAGCTTTTGGGTAGAAGAGAGCTAGAAGGCGATGTTGTCTGATGCTTTTTTCTCTTTGAGAACCTGCCTTCTCTTCTCAGCGTGTCTATCGTCTGAGCCATCCCTCCACCAATCCCTCTTTGGTTTGCATTCCCTCCCTCTTCTCTCATGCCCTGCAGGGTTACATTGGACCAGGAAAGGAGCAAGTGCTGAAAGTCTACTACCTGCCAGGAGTGCCGGGAGTCTTTTGCAGGACTTTCCAGGTCCAAGTGGGTCACCTGGAGCCGAAAGAAATCTCCCTCAAAGGAGAGGGCATCTTTCCCAGGACCTACTTGGACCTGCCCAAGAACACCAAAGGTGAGCACTGCCTGTCTGCTCCCCAGGTAGGTCCCCGGCTTTTTCCCCCATGTCATATCATATGCCCATAGGGCAGCTCCCACCCATCTCCACCAGGCCTGGAGGTTTCAGGGCTGTCAGACCAACACTCAACCCTCTGGTTGCTTCCTGAGTGTCTAGCAGATGAGCCCATGTGGGCTTTGCCCCGGGAACCATCCTGCAGAGCTTGCCAGTGTATCTGTTGGTGGCCTGCAAAGATGATGCCTAGACAGAAAAGCTTGGGAAAGCTGTAATGCAGGCTGGCAGGGATTTTGTCAGGGTTGGCTTTGCATCGCATTGCAGGGGATGAGATGCTCCTCTGTGGGGCGCAAGATGGGTGGGAGTGAACATCAGGATTCAGAGAGGAGTAGCAGCATCCATTTTGCATAGATTGCTCGAGGAGTTTGTTTCTGGGAGAGGCCAGCATCGGGGGAGTGGGACTTCCCAGCTTAAGTGGGCATGGTGCTGCACCCACACTTCTATTTGTGGATGTTTTCTTCCTTCAGGAAACAAAAAGTATGAGAAGATCCTCCGAGGTGACAGCAAAGGTGGAAGACGACAGCCAGAGGGTCGAAGCAGTGGTTCTGGGGGAGCCTGCAGCCGTGGAGCCACCCATGAACGACTCGGGCACCGTGGTGAGAATGGCTGCTGCCCCGTTTGTCACGTGCCACCCTCCCGCCGTGTCACTTGGGCCCCTTGCACCCTGCAGCAGGCTTCCTGGTACCCTGCTGGCACTTGGGACCTCCCTGCCCGCATCTGGCCATGATCACGCATCATCTCAGCGTTGCCCCGGGGGCTGCCCACCTCTGGTAGTTGTCCCTCCTGTAGATGCACCAGCTTCCGGACTACCCCAGGGAGAGATCCTGAAGACCATGCTCATGTGATTGAATTTATGGTACTCTGTGAATGGAGATGCAGGTCATTGCTGGGGTGTTTGTGACTCACACGCCAAGCCCTGCCAGGTTTACAGAGCTTCATAGCAGCAGCCTGACTGCGCCCTGGGACCGCGCTGTCAGTGTTCGTCTCCAAGAGGCACCAGCTTCGTTGTGGTTCCTTTTTGGAGAGAGCTTTTGTCCAAGCTGCTTTGGCAGTGGCTGGGGGCAGGCAAATACTTGGAGCGCTGAAAGGTTCCTGGCTTGTCTGTCTGTTTGTCTGGCCAGATCAGCTTTTATAACAGTGACCGGACAGGCAAAGATGCTGGAGTTCATTTCCCCCCAGTTCAGGTCCTGTCTAAGAGAGCAGGAGGTGTCACAGAGACTGAGCAGCGAGACAGGAGGACCCCATCGCCCCTCTCAACAAAGCAGGGTGGGATCCTCTTTCAGAGACAAGCCTCTCCCTTGGGAAGGGCCTTTGCTAACCAGCCACTGTCTTTGCTTTCCTCAGTTCGACACTCGGCTGCAGATGCAGATGGAGCAGGTGCTGATGGAGGAACACGCCCTGGAGCAGCAGAAAGCTCTCGCTTCCGGTCCCTCTGAGGAGACTGCCTTTGACCAGCGTGCTCGTCGGAGGCTTCTCAAGTTAGTGGGGACTCCCGTACCCTATCTCCAGGCACCCTGAGGGTAACACCCGGCGGCACACCCCTGCTCCTGAGAGCTCCTTGTGCCTGCAGAGCTGGGAATAGCTGGGCACTCAGCTCCCCACCGATGATGGGTTCTGTTCTTAGAGCTGAGGGGGTCCAGTGCCGACCGTCAAGCCCATCCAAACAGCACAGACAGCATCCCTGCTGACCACCTCTGAAAGAGGCAGCTCAAAGCTGGCGTCTTTGTTCCAACTAACAGATCCCACTAAGCAAAAAGAGCAGGCAATGGCACAGGTTGATAAAGCCTTGACAAGCCCTACATCAGGTGGCTTGGGTGCTGGTGGGACTGCAGGGCTTACCTAAGTAACTTGTCCTTCCTTTTGCTCCTTCATGAGGAGGGACGGGCACCGTAGGCTCCAGTTCAGGAGGAAGAGGCTCTGCAAAACAGATTGTTTAGGTGTTTTCCTGAGTGGGATTACTCTGGCAAAGGACCTTCCCATGAATCTTGTAGGTGTTGATTACTGCATTTACCAGTGCTCCTCTGGGGACAGATCTGGTTGCAGAGCAGTACAAACGAATTTTTTGTTAAGGTCCCACTGGTAGTGGAAAAAGCCTTGGACCTACACTCCCCATGACTTACCAAAGACTTATTACCAGGTGGTAAGGCTCGGGTTTCACTGGCTAGAGTTGAGTTTTTACAGCAGTAAATACAGAAATACCCACTTTATTTGCATCTTCCATCCACTTGGAAACATAGCCAGGCTGTGGTTTAAGGGTGCTCCTTACTCCTCCTTTCAGAGCTGAGCTGCCGGAGGAGTATGTCCTGGACTTTGGCTATGTCATTCTCAGGAACATCCACACACACGTCATGAAGATCACCAACACCAAGCAGTTCCCTGTGTCCTTTCACACCGACGGACGTGTCCTGTGTGACACAGGTAACCAGTGCTGGGGAGACTTCACGTGGGCTTGAAGGAGCTGCCTCTGACAGATTAGCTTAAGCCACTGGACATGGGGAGTTTTTCTGAGTGCTTATTTGTATAGCTTTGTCCTCCTTAGTACGCCCTGCTTGGTGCCTCGGAGCCTGAGTTGTCCTGGCCAGCAGTGCTCAGAGACCTGGCCTGCCTGTGGCTGCCCTAACATGTGATTGCAGGGGCTGGATGTGCTGATCACTGTGGTCACCTCTGAGCATCTTCTGCTCTTGGCTACCGTGAGCATCATCTGAGTTTTTGTGCATGCAGTGGGTTTGCATTGCAAACAGATGGCCCCTTGGTGGTTTGGAAGTGCTTTGGTTTAGAGTTCATAATGTCACAGCACTTCTGTTCAGCCTTTATTGAGCAAACAGCCTGTGAGGTCCTCTGGTGTATTAAAATAGGCTTGCGAAACAGGCCTTGAGGTAAGGCTGCAGTGCCATCAGACAGTGACTGGCTGTGTCTGAAGGATGGTCAGGTGTCTCCTCTAAGTTGTTTTCCAGGGAGCACCACAGCCTGTGGGAATCGTAGTTGGAAGTTCTCCTTTGGAGAGGCCTGCGCATCCTTCCCTGGGTTGCCTGATAAAGGAATTACCGGTGCTCGTCAGCTATTATGTTTCCTTTTGACCATGCGAACCTTGGATTCTGGCTGTGAAAAGCCTTTATCCTTGAGCAGTGGCAAGGGAGAAAGAGTGGCAGGCTTCTCCAGAGAGGCAAAGAGCTGCCCTCTTCTTCACAGAGCTACCAGCCAGGACACCCGTATGGCCTTAACGTGCTTGTGACACATTTCCTGTCGCTTGAGTGTCTCAGCTGCTTTATTTTCATCTGTTCAAGGTTTCAGCGTAGACCTGGACCCTGTGAAGCACCTGCCCTGCTGCAAGACCAAGACATTTGCAGTGCGCTTCGACCCACCAAGTGCCAATCTGCCACTGGGAGCCGTGGACGTGCTCCTGCCCATCAAGGTACCTCACGGTCCCTTGCCTCCCTGTGCCCACACCACCTTTTGGGGCAGGCAGCAGGTTGGGGACAGCAGTAGATGTCACTTGGGCTCTCAGCTGGATGCTCTGTCCTTCACTAGGCAGCAAGAGGCCCCACGTTTCACGTCCACCTCCGTGCCAACGTGACTGTGCCATCCCTCTGCCTCTCCAGGGACAGACTGGAGTTCTCCGCTGTCCAGTGTGGGCAGTGCCAGGAAGAAACCGCCCAGCTCCACAATCAGCTCCAGGTCCCCTGTAAATGGTTCATCACCATGAATGAGCCTGTTAAGAAGGTAAAGCACAGACAACGTGTAGCGCCTAACTTCTTGGTTGGGTTTTCTTTGCCTCTCTTGCCTTTTCTGCCCCTGTGGCTGCCTGAGCACTTGGGCTACAGCTCGTTGAGGAAGCTTTAGAGAGTACCGAGCAAATCGGGTTCGCCTGGACCTGTTCACTAGCTGGTGCTTCACTTGTCTGCCATCTTCCCCCATTCCTCCTCCAAGGACAGTGCCTCCCCATCTGCCTGCCCTGCCTATGTGTCTTCCCTCCAGTTCTAGACCAGTGGTGGCCGCGGCTGGTTTGAATGTGGATGCTCTCAGCACCGTGACAGTATCTCAGAGCACTGCAGGACCTGAGGGTCTGTTCTCGCAGACCAGGGAGACCTCCCACAATGTTTTTTGTGCTCAGGTGGACAAACGTTTGCCAGCGAGGGTGCATCAGAAGCTGCTGCAGGAGTCGAAGGCCAAGCCCTGTGTTTTCAAGGTGCTGCCCTCGGCTGGAGCCCTGGCCCCAGGACAGCACTGCAACGTGCAAGTCAGGCTTTCCCCCCCAGAAGAGGTGAGATTGGCAGGTGTCACCCCCAGGAGGTGTGGCAGGGCAGTGTGGTAACAAGAGCCCAGCACAGGGAGGAGGAGATGAGGTCTGCCTGCACATGGAGCTTTCTGCAAGCCCCGTACCCACGGTGCCTCAGTTTCCCCTGCAGCGCACTCTTCTGAGAGGGGCTTTGAAATGCCAATGGGGAGCTGGCACAGAGAGCATCAGGGCACTGCGGTGTGGCTCCCTCTCGGCGCATGGGGGGAAATCTGCCTGTTTCCCCTCATCTTCCTCCTTGCATGGGCGTGCTTGCAGGCTGTAACCATCTTGTCTCTGGCTTTAACCAGAGCCAAGCACTGAGCATAGAGGAAGACCCTTATTTCTAGCCCGTGAGAGCTCCTCTGCCTCCTTCACGTAGCTGACGTTTGCCTGATGCAGCATTGCCAGGACTGTGTCTGGGCAACATAACCCTGAAGAAGGAGGTGAAGCAGCCCCTGAGTCCTGTGGGAGCTGAGTCCACCCATGAGGACCTTTCTTATGAGCATTGCGTTCCCTCATGACTGACTAGGTGGAAACATGTGGTAGTCTGTTTTAGATCCATCTGATCCCCAAATATGCAGTTCCACTTCACAGCAGGATGCATCCCAATTACTCAGAGCCAGCATGCAGGTGCCGTAGCCCCTGCTGTAAGTTACTATCTGTTTTCCATTCACCTTAGAGGTACTGGTAACATCCCTGACCTTGGGGCAAGGGTTGAATTTGAGGACCTGTCACCTGGGACTTCATGGAGGAGCTCTCTGCACTTCTCTCTTTTCAGAATTCCTACAGAAGCGAGCTGAAGATTAACATTTGCTAGAGCAGCCAGCCCCTCTAGCTGCAGGTCTCGGGGCAGGGGCTGGAGCCACAGCTGGAGTTGAGCCCCGCAGTGCTCGAGCTGGGAGCGGTGCTGCTGTACAGCCGTGGGGCGGAGGGGGACGGTGGTGGTGAAGAACCCATGCGAGTTCCCCGTCGAGTTTTACTCGCTGGAGTTCAACCAGCAGTACTTGCTGAGGAGCAGGTGAGAGGGAAGGTCTGGTCTGCACGTGCATACTCCTGTAGCTCCACAGGGCTCCAGCGTTCCCAGGCTTGTGCCGGGGAGATGGAGGCAGTCCCCAGGGCAAAATCTGGTGGCATTTGAGGGTTAGCCAACTGGGCTGGCAGGCTGTGGCGGGGCTTGGATAGTCTGTGTTGTTGGGAGGAAGAAATGAGGGAGAAGATAGGTTGGCTGGGGAGTCTGTTCATGGGATGGAGGTGAAGAAACACATCCCGTCTATGGTTTCTCTTCCCTACGCACACAGATCCTGCGGATGCTCAAGGACTGCGTTTGCCACACCACCTTCTTGCTGCTTCCACACGCCCCGGGTGAGAAGCTGCCCCCAGAGGTGCTGGAGTACTATCAGGACCAGAAAAGACTGCAGGATGAGCAGGCAAAGCGCAAGACTGGGGAACCAGCAGGCCAGGACAACGGTGAGGGTTTGGCATTGGCTGTCCTGAGTGTGGACACAGCAGGGAGTCCAGCCCACCTCCCCTGAGCTCTCCGTGACCTCATTCTCCATGGAAAGCCCATGCTTTTAGCAGCCACCGGTTCCCCAGCTTGGTGGAGGAATTCCCAGGTGAAAGTCTGTGGCTTGGAATGCGCACCCTCTACCAGCCCTGCGTGCAGTCTAAGCAAGCTCATATCTGCCTACCATGGACTGGGGGAATAATCAGGATATCCCCTTGTGTCCCTCATCCACAAAGAGTAGGACTGGATGAGTTCTTCAGCCGGTAGAACCAGGTCTAATATCACAAGCTCTTTTGTATTCGCTCCTTCCCAGTAACAAAAGCACAAGCTCAAAATTCTGAGGGCAGAGACAGCCTGGGCAGGGAAACTCTGCCTTGGGAGTTTCTCTTCTTGGGAAGTTTTCCGTCTTTTGCACGTGGCCGTGCAAAGTGATGAATGGCAAGAGCAGATTGCCTGGCCACATTCACCCTCCTCTTCCCTCCCCATGTCCTTCCTCCTCAGCAAACTTTGAAGATGTCCAGTCTGTGTCAGACCAAGGAGGAAAGCACTCTGCTGGGATTGTTCACACCATCTCATCCCATAGCTCAGTCGTTCCCTCCTCCATTCTTGATGAAAGCCAGTCCAGCAAGGTGGACTCTAAAGTTGAATGTGGAGAGGAGGAGGAGGAGGAAGGCGCTGAGGAAAGACGTGGGACAGGTAATAACGCAAAGCCCTTCACCTATTTTATGTCTGTTGTGGCAACAGGGCCTCAGTGGAGGACTTCAGTGTCACCTCCATCACTTCACTGCAGCCTGGTGCCATCTTCGCTCCTGTGGGCCCTGAATGCACTCTTGCATATGAAGTCTGTAGGATCCTGAGAAGAGTCTGGGGCAGGGACAAGGGAGGGGCAGGGACAAGGGAGAGGCCAGGGAGGTTTTTCCCAGCTGGCTGGGCTAGCATCCCTTTTTCTCCCAGCAATTCCCAGTCTCTTGCTCACCATTCCTCGCTGGCTTCGATATCCTATAACAGCCGCGAGCTCCATAGCCCCCCAGCAATGCTGTGCCATGGGCATCTCGATGCATTTGTATCTTGTCTGTTGGTTGCAGAGCAGTCCAGTTGTTCCTCCTTATCTCCCTTCTGTTGGATACACTTGTAACACCAAGCTGCCCCCCAAGGACCTCACCTCTCAGACTTGTGACATAGAGAAACCATTAAAGTATGGTTTCATACACATGGCTAGGGCTACTCCAAGTTGCATTCAGTTGCAAGGCTAGCATGACCGTTGAGCAACCGGTACTGAGTGTCTTCTTGTCTCTACAGGAGGGACAGCGAGACCCTGGTGCTGCAAACCAGTACCCCACTGCCCGTGGCCTGGTGGGTCAGTGGGCTGGAAAACCTCGGCGAGGACTTCTCCACGTCACAAGATGAGGGCATCGTTGCTCCCCGCACAGAGTTTGGTGTGCATCTCTATTTCAAGGCCACAAAGGCTCTAAGCATTAAAAAGATCATCTGACTGGAGGTGAGGAGGACTGTGCCCTCCCTGGCAGAGCAGGGCAGAGTGATCGCTGTGCTTTTACGGATGGAGACTGTGCTTGAAGGGTACCCTGCCAAGAGGGCAAAAGGATGAGCCTTCCCGAGATTCCTTTCTACCTGCATTGCTGAGGGCCAGGCCCTTAGCAGCAAGGGACTCTCACTGAAGGATAACGTTTTGGAAACTAGGTGACTCCTAGGGTGCTCTTGTAGCTGAGCTTCATGGGGCAAGTATGCTGTGGAGTCTGCAAGAGATGTACTGCTGTACAGCACCTCAGGAAGAGGTGCTGCCTCTGCGTGGCTTACGTCTGGGTTACGGGGCTTCGTCCTGAGCCCGTACAACACCAACTTTGCTGCTGTGCATGGTTGAATGCTGTTGTTTGGTTGTCCAGACTTGGGTGTGCTCCCTGCAGCCATCCTGGAGTCCATCTGGGGCTCTTAACATAGAGCAACAAACTCTCAGCCTGGGATTTTGTTCCCCACGGTTTAGGGGCTGTGTTTCAGTGAGGGTGCTGGGTGGTTGAAGAGGAGAGGGTTGGTCGTCAATGCTCTGGGACACCTCACACTTCTTGTGGTTGCTCTAACATTGCCTTGCTTCCCAGGGTGCTTTAGCAGCAACACTGCTGCTAGAGGAGTGCCAAGGTGGGCTGACAGGGTTTCTTACTGTGTCAGAATCTCCCTGGGTCAGCCCATGAGATGAACAGGTTAGGAAAGCTTAGGAGTCGCACAAATGCTTGTCAAGCAGGGGAGGCCAGGGTGGAAGCAGCTGGCAGAGGCAAGGCCTCGTATGTTGTCTACAAAAGAATTGAGGAGAATGGTCCAAGCAGTGTTTGTTTGCTTCCACCTCAGGTTTCAGGTGCAGAAAACGTGCTGGGGATCGTTCAGATTGAAAATACCCAAATCCTTGCGGAGGTGTATGATGTTGCTCTGAGCATCAGCATGTCTAAAGGTGAGTGGATGCCCCCGAAGCCAAGTAGTCTGGGTGCATTGCATTGCCTTGGCAGGTGGGCAACCAAAGCACTTGGGACAGGATGAGGTGCCACGCAGGCGTGGCACGGATACATAACGCACGTATCCTCCAAGCTGCGTGGAGTGAAGCACTGTCAGGGCACAGAGAGAGCCTTGAGTCTCCCAACTCTAAACTTTGAAGTGTGCAGCTTCATGTGCAGATTGATTTGGGGCCTTTGAAATGACAGTGATGTGAACAAGCAGTTGGCAACTCCTGAAGGCTCGGCATGGCACAGAGAGTGGTTGGATCTGTGCTTGGAAGCAAGGAGATGGAAAGCGAGCTCCTTAGCTGCTAAACCCTGCGGATATTCTCCGAGTAAGGGAGAGGGCAGCAAAGTAGCTAGAGAAAACTTCCCAGAAAGGAAACTTGCTGAGAAGGGTTTTGTGCCACCTGAGAACTCCAAATCTGTAACTTGTCACTTGGTGTAGTCTGCAGCAGCTCTCAAATATTCACCATTTCTTACCTCTCTCTGTGGGTTTTCTGCAGGTACAGGCAGCAGCGTGGATTTTGGGATGCTTAAGGTCCTGGATGATGCAAAGCAAGTGCTGACTCTGAAGAACCAAGGGAAGTACGAGATTGCGTACAGGTGGGTCCAGCTGCGGGGTCCATGAATGCATGGTGCCACCACCTGCCCAGGCCTGCATTCTCCTTCTGTCCATGGTTAGAACCTGTTCCCATGCTGGCTACCTCACGGTTCAAGTAAATACAAAACCGGGGCTCTCTAATCTCAAATATTTTAATAGAGAATCCAGCCACACACCAGCAGTTGTTCACAGCTCAGCAGGAACCAGAAGGAGAGACCCTGAAATGTAAGCCCCTCACTGCGGAGGTTCATTGCCTGTTTTGAGGGTCAGCTCATTTCTCTTTATGAGACTCTTTAAAGGAGGGAAGGAAAAACTTTGGTGTCAGTTAGCTTACAGCACTGCTGACTGTCTGCACTCTGTGTCAAGATCTGGGATTCCCCGAGCAGAGCTGTACCCTTTCCCTTGTATTATTTTTTATGGTCCTATGCAAAGTCCCGGCTGTGCTGGTGGCACTGGTATTTTTAACTGCAGAGGTCTGTTCCTTCCCTTTCACCTCAGTTTCGAGCTGGAAACCGCAGATACCAACGTACGCGACTTGGCATCCCGCTTCACTCTCCAGCCGCAGAAGGGCGTGCTGACTGCCTCGTGCAGGTCCGGCTGCTCTTCCACCCCAAGATGGAAATGAGCATTGAGGACAAACCCATCCTGCAGTGCCAGGTGAGCTGCCTGGGCCAGGCGGTGTTAGCACACCGTGTCTTGGGAGTGTAAGCAGGACCTGTGTCTTCGGGAAGGAAGGCTTTATTTGGGGAACCCTCTCTCATCCATATGAAATCAATCAAGTCTTTCAGAAACCATTTGTGATGCTTCCTAAGCAGAGCTGAAGCTCTGGCTCTGGAGGAGGCGTTTAAGCAGGGAGGGTGAGCTGATGGGGACTTGGGGTGGCATCAGGGGACAGAGATAGAGGCTGTCCTCTGCTGTATTTACCAACCCCTCCTCCGTTTGCAGGTGATTGAGCCCAGCATCTGTGAAGGAGGCGAGACCATTGCCATCATCCCCGTAAGGGTGTCAGTGAAAGCCCTGTTCAGCAAGTCCAGCACTTACCCTGCCTCGCTCATCAACTTCAGTGCCAGGATGAACGGCAAGAAGAAAACCTGCACCTTCTATTGCAAGCTGAGTCCTAAAGCCCTGGGTTAAAGGACAAGTTCTGTTTTGGTTTTGTGATCCCCTGCGGAGAAATAAAGGCGAGCTTAACACCAAGCGACCAGGCGATTCCATAGAAATCCTTTATTGATTGCAGACAAAAGTGATAAAATACCCCTTACTACCTTTATAGTTATAAAATTCCCAAACGAGGGGTAAAAGGAAAAAGAAGGAAGAGTAAGAACAGACAAGAAAAAGCGAGAAATAAAAAAGAAAGAGATATCACCACCCTTGGTTCCAGCGATGTCTTCTCCTGCGTAGTGTCTGGTTCGTGGTTCCTGGATGGTGGAGTGCCATTACCCAGTCTGTCCTGGTGTCTTTTGTAGTCTCTTTCTTCCTGGGATCCTCCCTTCAGGTGGAGTCTTGACACACAGGTGCACTATGTACTTGGAGTACTTGGAACGTTCTCGAAATGAGTCTGGGGGTGTGTGGGGTCTTGGTGGTCAATACAGCCCTCCTCCGGTTCTGACCACGATGTGACCTTTTCCTTGTGTATGCGTCTCATCAAAATGGGGGAGTTAAGGCAGGAGACGACACCGCCCTGCCTCCGCGAAGCTCGCCACTTCCCTTTTTCCCACTGACTTGCAAAACCGGTTTGTTTAAGGCATATCTAATAGGCCACACATCCTGTTTGTTACACCACCCCATGACTTTAACAGACGTTTTGTCAAATTTCGAGCCTCAATTTCTTCCTCTAGGGTGGTGATCCTCAGTATTGGACAGATGGAGAAAAGAGAGATGAGATAGAAGACATCGTACAAGTACGCGAGACATCGCACTATAGCTATCCCTATCAGTAAAAATATAAATCTGATTACCAATGTTAGCCCAATTTGTACTAGCCATCTTCCCCACCCTGTGAGTCCCAGAGGTTTTAGCACAGATATAACCCATGACCCAGGGGTGAGTCCATTAAACCAATCTTTAGGTGGTTGTGATTGGAATAGGTCAGCAGTCTGCTTGGCGATTTCCTTCATTTTGGCACGGGCTTCTTCAGTAGAGGTAGTAGCGCTGTGAATGGTGATACAACATTTGCCGTCGGTCAGGTTTAACATTCCACAAGCACCCTGTTCTTTAACATAGCCAATGCTAATCTATTTTGTAACGTCATTTTAGACATTTGTTGGACTTCTTGTAAATTCAGTTCTCCAAAAGCACACCCGGTCCAATGACTCAACACATGCAACTGCCAAGCCACATTTTCCAAAACAAATCGATGTCTCTGTGTTGCGTTAAAGGACTGAGCAATTTGGCAGAAAATAAACCCCCTTGCATTCCAGCTTGTCCTCAGATATCAGAGGGGCTGGGGGCGGCTGGGCTTAGATTCTGAGTGATGCCCAATTTCCTGTATTACAAGTCCGATCATGTTCAATACATACAGTGGCACGTTAAAAGGAATGCAGTTTCGAAATTTGTCTGTCAGAGCCCCAGGTCTTTCACTGATTCGTTTAGCAGAGCCCCAGCAAAAGGACTTGCACTGAGCAGAGGCACAGAAATCGCAATCAGTTATTTTATTGAAAGCGACAGAACCAGAATCGAGATGGCCATTGATAGATCCACTGACTACAGTAGTGCTACTAATTAAGGTTAATATTGCTAGCAAACTTGATAGTAATACAAGAACCCGGGGATAACTTTCACCCAGAGGATTATCCAAATTCCACATTATCCACCCCGTGACTATAGTCACTCGGATCGAAATCCAAATCACACTTGCATAAAATCGCTTTTGGGGATATCCCTCACATTAGACGACTTTTCCTCACTCCAGGGCTCACCTTCAATTCTGTACAGCCAGAGATCATACGCACCTGATGAGTTAACACCTGCGTGAACAGAGATTTGACACAAGCCAATATCGTACAGAAAACAGTGACTACAGTAACTACAATAATCACAGATTGCAATAAAGAAGCAAGCCATCCTGATAGGGAAAATCCCAATCCATGTAACAGCTTGCTCAACCAGGTTGTTTCCGTCTCTTCTCTCACTTCACGGCTGGCCTTTGCCACACATTCTATGTGATCTAGTTGTTCGTCAAGGTCTTTAGTTACATTTGGTATATGAACACAACAAGTATCATTTACTAAACCCAAATATCCACACACTCCATTTTCATACAGCAATAGCAGACCTAAGGCTGCTCTGTTTTGCAATGCTGTTCTCGATGTTGCCTGCAGTTGTTCATTTAATTTCTCCAGTCCAACCCGAGTCGCATTAGCCAATGCTTCAATTTGTCCCGTAAGGTTATACAGCATCATGCGATTCTGGAAAGCCATTATCTGGGGTGTAAAGATAGATTCCAAAGTCCATCCAACTACCGTTCCTGTGGTCGGATGCTGCCAAGGGTCTTCTGGTTCCCATCTGATCTACCCCCGTAGGGGTGGCACAAGAGGTTGTTTTCACCAGAGAGGACAATGTGTCAACAATGCCAATGCACGCCGACGTCGCCGACCTTCCACTGGCAAATCGGTAGTCCATCACTAGTAACCCAAACAGTGCGTCCCCTAGAAGGCAATGTTAGCTTCTTACAATTTATATGGGTATCATTAACTGTCAAACGTGACCAGGTGTCATTGATAGAGGTGGCATAGTTACACCAAATACAACCCAGCCGAAGGGCTCGAATTATCAGGCCCAATTTCTGAGTTCCGCTCTTTTTGCTATTGCAATTGTGAACTTTAGTACAGTTCCAATTATAGTGTTTTGGTTTAACCGAACAGGAAATCTTAAAATTGGTATATACATCAAAGAGGGTATTTGATGGTCCAATAGTCCCATCCCAATCAGTGGTCTGCATGTAATGCCAGTCACCCGTTTGGGGTGCGTCCCATATTTTGGGTAAGTGCATTCCCCAGGGAAATTTGTCACATGTGGCTTTGATTGTTGCAGGAGAATATTTACCCTCCCAGCAGGTCTCTTTTTGGCCAATGTACGACCAGCCAAGAGAATATGTTGTAATGTTTCCAAACTTCATCTTGCCCACACTAGTTTTTGTCATGGCTGTAAAGGTTCGATTTAGATCAAGGGTTAAAATTCCCCAGTCCAAACCTGAAGCAGCAGGTAGAGGCAAACATGCAGTTATTTGTCTGACATTATGCATGTGCCTAAAAGCACAGGTCAATCGCAATATAAGGTTTGAGGAAAAAAAACATCCACAGGTAGTCAACAATAGAATACTCAAACTATATTCTACCAGCATCATGGTTAAAACTTGCAGTTGCCAAACTATCATCAATACTACGAAAGCAAGTCAGATTGTTAGAGCTATTTGCTAGCCTTGAGGACACTCCAGCTCCACGTAGGATAGGCCGTGGTTCCAGGTGTAATTTGTTGTCGTCAATGTTTCTGCAAGGGAAAACAAAAGAATGCTCGGTCGTCTTCTGACTGGCAGAGTTATGTTAAAAAGTAGGTACCACCCATCTGGTACTAATTCGGTGTATTTTCCCAGAACCGTCCTTTGCTTCCCAAGCATAGAGGTTCTTTGGGGTTGTTAATACCATTGCCACTGTTGAAAACATATCCTTTATATCTAGGGTTGCCATCCATGTGTGAGATGCTCCCTGGATTTGGGTCACTAACTTTGCAATATTTGGTACAGCGTCAGTTAAAGGTGCTGCATTGGCATT
This sequence comes from Gavia stellata, assembly GCF_030936135.1. Lineage (NCBI taxonomy): Eukaryota > Metazoa > Chordata > Aves > Gaviiformes > Gaviidae > Gavia > Gavia stellata. The sequence continues at coordinate 262,405 of NW_026776563.1, forward strand.
CAGTCACCTATGATCAATTGTAAGCCGCCACTGTCCGTTTGGCTTTTTTACCGACCAGACAGGAGAATTATATGGGGAGTGAGTGCGAGTGATAATACTTCTTTTTTCCAAGTCTGTTACCACCCCGTCAATGCCCAACTGCACGGTCGCTGGCAGTGGGTATTGTCTCACATTAGTAATTTTTGATGGGGGTGAGGGTATGGACATCTCCAATAAATTTATGCTTTTTGCCTCATCCCCTTTTCTGTTAACTTGCCCAGCGAAGCTCCAACCTGAGCCATCAGGGAGTTTCCATGTTCTACCAAATACTAAAATAAATCCCAATACGTTAGTATTGGCTGCACCTACGAATACCTCAGTTTGAGTCAATTTATCTTCTCCCGGGAGCCATAAAGTGATCTTCGCCGTGGGGCATTCCTTTATGATCCCATCAATCCCAGTGAAGTTTAGTTTGCAGTGGCCAGGTTTGACATTTAGGCGTTCTGCCATCTCCTTAGTAATCACTGATATTTGGGTGCCAGTATCAATAAGAAAATCTACAAAAACTCTCCGGGGTCCCACTGGTATAGCAATAATTGGTTCCTGATGTTTCCTGGAAGAGCTGCTGCGTAGCTAACACCCTCCGGGCAGGATGGCTCACTGTCCTCCCGAGGGACATGCGTTTTTTGGCAGGTTATCTGTCACGCCAATCAAATCCCTCTGTGGTGCTGAGGGTGGGGTTTGTCAGGGGCCAAAGGTCTCCTTTGGGACCAACCTCCCTGGAGCGAGTCCCTTCTCCTGCTCAGCACTTTTACCAGAGCTCGGACATCAGCATTGCGTGAGCCGTGTAACAACCGTCGAGGCACTCCTATCACCACAGCCTGTTGCCAGAGGACATCGCGCTCCTTACCAAATTTAGTTTTGACCTCAGGTTTTGGCTTAGGAGTATGGACTTGACGGACTCAGTGAGGGGGGTGGTTGTGGGGCCTCTCGACAGTCAAATAGACCCAGTCCATCCTGCGTCCATAATCTACCAATTCCTGAACAAACTCCCCCCAAGTAGTTACACGAACCTGTTCTGCCTGTCTTCGTCGTGCACCACCCTGTTGCCCAGCATTGTGGGTGGCCCGTTTGTGATCTTGCACATTTGCCACATACGTCTTTAGACTATCTGGGAGTGCACGGATAAGGGGGGGTCAATCTAGCTGGATCAATAGGGGCTGACATTGGGGAGCTCCTTAACAAGGAACTGTCCATGGGACAGTTCGCATAGTGGTACGAACATCGTCCCTCCCCTCATTTGTGACTTCATTTTTAATAAGCGGCCATCTGGATACCGGCTCTGGGGTATAATCCGAATTGGAACCCTCCCCTGGTTCATCAGAATCATCATCATCATACCAGGTATCTCCATCCCATGTTTCAGGGTCAGCGTGCCGAACAATTTTGCGGATCTGCGCTGTGGGATCGCTAGCTGTCTGCATTGATTCCAGCACAGAGCGCAACTTTTCCCAAAATGGACTTTCTATAGGTTTTTTCACCAACAGCCAACAATAGTGTCTTAAGCAGCTCATTTTACTTCTTTAAATTTGCATTTCTATTAGGAGGGTATCTACTTGCCTTCCTAACAGTTCACGTTCAAAATGTAGTGATTTCTGTAACACATCATTGCATGACTTTAAGGTAACATTCCACATCTGCAGTTCGTTCAGGAGGCAGGAACTCCTTAGCCTCCTTCTGCGCACACAATAAACAAGCTCCTAAAATAGCGCAAACAATTCCTTTACCCTCACCATCTTTAACCTTCTGCTCACTCCTGCACTGTTTGATTCGCTCTATTAGTTTATTTTCATCTTTCCAGAATTTCTGGGCTGACTCTAGTCCCGTGTGGGACGGTGCACATTTATATTTTTGTAGCAGTTTATCCATAGCAATGCTGTCCATGACGCCAATTTTTACTGTCGCGTTAAAAGGAATGTAGTTTCGAAATTTGTCTGTCAGAGCCCCAGGACTTTCACCGATTCGTTTATCAGAGCCCAGCAAAAGGACTTGCAGTGAGCAGGTGCACAAAGAGCGCAGTTATTTTATTGAGAGCGACACAACAGATTCAAGATTGCCATTCATAAATTCACTAACAACAATAGTGCTACTAATTAAGGTTAATATTGCTAACAAACTTGACAGTAATACACGAACCCGGGGATAACTTTCACCCAGAGGGTGAGAGGTTCAGCGCGTACCCAGTGAGGCGTCCCTGCCTGGGGTGGAGGAAGAGAACGCAGCCCATCGACTGCTCCGTCAGGTATCGACGTTCTTCTCTCCCACTTCAACAATCATTTTCTCCCTCTTTTATCCCCAGAACTACGAGGTTCCCCACCCACCCCCACCCACCCCCACTATGTGACATGTAGCATGATTTGGGTGGAGAAACGAGTGCTATAGTCGTACATGTTTAGCATGATCTCTTCAATCTTCATTAGCATATGCAGGGGTGTGAGTTGTAATATGCATTTCACCGGTAATGAGGCAAAGGTCAGTGATCGGACACGAAGCCTTTGGAAGAAACAAAGAACCATTCAGGTTTCTGTTATCTTGCTCTCTTTGCTGACCACAAGCAGGGCTGTCCTGCCTCCACAGGGCCCCCTCCTTATCTGCACCCTGTGTTAGCCAGGCGGGTCTCCACTCCCCGCCTGGAGATAGCAAGGTCAGTCTTAACGGCTCTTTGTGCACAGGAATCCCACCTCATTATCCAAATTCCACACCTTCTCCTCCTCCTTAGGAGTCCTCCTCTTGACTTCTCCTCCTCCTCAGCAGACCTTGCCCTACTCCTCTTCCTCTGCCTCACCCTCAGAAGCCGTTGTTCTCAGCAGGCCTCCTCTTCCTCCTCCTCCTCTTCAGGAGTCCTCATCTTCCTCAGGAGTCCTCCTCCTCCTCCTCCTCTATAGCAGTCCTCCTCCTCAGGAGTCCTCCTATGTCCTCCTCAGAAGTTCTCTTCCCATTCAGGAGTTCTCCACCTCTTCTTCAGGAGTTCCCCTCCTTCTATTCCTCAGGAGTCCACCTCCCCCTCCGGACTCCTCCTTCAACAGAGTTCTCCTCCTCAGGAGTCCTCCTCTTCCTCCTAGAGGAGTCCTCCTGCTCAGGAGTCTTCCTCCTCCTCCTCAGGAGTCCATCGCTTCCTCCTCCTCAAGATTCTTCCTTCACCTCCTCAGGAGTCCTCCTCTTCAGGAGTCCTCCTCTTTCTTCTCCTCCTCCTCCTTCTCAGACCTCCTGCTACATAGGATGCCTCCTTCAACAGAGTTCTCCTCCTCAGGAGTCCTGCTCTTCCTCAGCAGTACTCCTCCTCAGAACTCCTCCTTATCTTCTTCAGGAGTCCTTTTCCTCCTCCACCTCCTCCTCCTCTGAAGTCCTCCTTCACCTCCTCCTCAGGAGTTTACCTCTTCCTGCTAAGGAATTTTCCTCCTCCTCCTCCTCTGGAGTCCACTCCTTCTTTCTCCTCAAGACCTCTCTTCCTCCTCCTGAGGGAGGCCTTCTTCTCCTCTGGAGTCCTCCCCCTTGTCCTCATGACTGCTCCTTCTACTCAATAGGAGTCATCTTCCTCAGGAGCCTTCCTCCTCCTCAGGACTCCTCCTTGTCTAGATTCTGCTCCTCAGAAGTCCTCCTCCTCTTCCTTCTTCTCCTAAGGAGTCATCTTCCTCCTCCTCCTCCTCCTCAGGAATCATCCTCCTTCTCCTACACAGGATTCCTTCTGGTACAGAATTCTCCTCCTCATGAGTCCTTGTCCTCCTCGGGAGGACTTCTCTTCAGGAGTCCTCCTTCCCTTCCTCCTCATCAGGAGTCCTCCTGATTCACCTCCTAAGAAGTCCTCCTCTTCAGGAGTCCTCTTCCTTCTCTTCCTCCTCCTCAGGAGTCCTCCTATGTCCTCCTCATATGTTCTCTTCCTCTTCAGGAGTTTTCCACATCTTCATCAGGAGCTCATCTCCTTGTCCTCAGGAATCCTCCTCCACCTCAGGACTCCTCCTCCTACACAGGATGCCTCCTTCAACAGAGTTCCCCTCCTCAGGAGTCCTGCTCTTCCTCAGGAGTACTCCTCCTCAGAACTCCTCCTTCTCTTCCTCCTCCTCAGGAGTCCTCTTCCTCCTCCACTTCCTCCTCTTCAGAAGTCCTCCTTGACCTCGTCCTCACGAGTTTACCTCTTCCTGCAAAGGAAGTCTCCTCCTCATGAGTCCGCTCCCTCTTTCTCCTCAAGAATTCTCCTCAGAAGAAGAAGAAGACCTTATCCTCCTCAGGAGTCCTGCCCCTCGTCCTCATGAGTGCTCCTTCTACTCAATAGGAGTCGTCCTCCTCAGGAGCCTTCCTCCTCCTCAGGTCTCCTCCTTGTCTAGATTCTCCTCCTCAGGTGTCCTCCTCTTCCTCCTCCTCCTTCTCAGGAGTCATCCCCTTCTTCCTCCTTCTTCTCCTAAGGAGTCGTCTTCCTCCTCCTCCTCAGGAATCCTCCTCCTTCTCCTACCCAGCACTCCTTCTTGTACAGAATTCTCCTCTTTGGGAGTCCTGTCCTTCTCAGGACTACTCCTCTTCAGGAGTCCTCCTTCTTTTTCTCTTCCTCAGGAGTCCTCCTCTTTCTTCTCCTCCTCCTCCTTCGCAGGACTCCTCCTCCTACACAGGATGCCTACTTCTACAGAGGTCTCCTCCTCAGGAGTCCTGCTCTTCCTCAGCAGTACTCCTCCTCAGAACTCCTCCTTATCTTCCTCCTCCTTACGAGTCCTCTTCCTCCTCCACCTCCTCCTCCTCCTCTGAAGTCCTCCTTCACCTCCTCCTCAGGACTTTACCTCTTCCCACTTAGGAATTCTTCTCCTCATCCTCCTCAGGAGTCCACTCCCTCCTTCTCCTCAAGAGTTCTCCTCCTCCTCCTCAGGAGGCCTTCTCCTCCTCCGGAGTCCTCCCCCTTGTCCTCATGAGTGCTTTTTCTACTCAATAGGAGTTGTCCTCCTCAGGAGCCTTCCTCCTACTCAGGTCTCCTCCTTATCTAGACTCTCCTCCTCAGGAGTCCTCCTCATCTTCCTCCTTCTTCTCCTAAAGAGTTGTCATCTTTCTCCTCCTCCTCCTCAGGATTCCTCCTTCACTTCCTCAAGAGTCCTCCTCCTTCTCTTCATCCTCCTCAGGAGTCCTCCTTCACCTCCGCAGAAGTCCTCTTCTTCAGGAGTCCTCCTCCTCTTCTTCCTCCTCCTCAGGAGTCCTCCTATGTCCTCCTCAGATGTTCTCTTCCTATTCAGGAGTTTTACACTACTTCATCAGGACTTCTCCTCCTTCTCCCCCTCAGGACTCCTCCGCCTCCTCAGGAGTCCTCCTCTTCAGGAATCCTCCTCCTTCTCCTACCCAGCACTCATTCTTGTACATAATTATCCTCAGAAGTCCTCATCCTGCTCAGGACTGCTCCTCTTCAGGAGTCCTCCTCCTTCTCTTCCTCCTCCTATGTCCTCCTCAGAAGTTCTCTTCCTGTCCAGGAGTTCTCCACCTCTTCATTGGCAGTTCCCCTCCTCCTCCTCCTCAGGACTCCCCCTTCAACAGAATTCTCCTCTTCAGGAGTCTTCCTCCTAGAGGAGTTCTCCTGTTCAGGAGTCCTCCTGTTCAGGAGTCCATCTCTTCCTCCTCCTTAAGATTCCTCCTTCGCCTTCTTAAGGGTCCTCCTCTTTCTCCTCCTTCTTCTCAGGCCTCCTCCTCCTCAGGACTTCTCCTCCTACACAGTTCTCCTCCTCAGGAGTCCTGCTCTTCCTCAGGAGTACTCCTCCTCAGAACTCCTTCTAATCTTCCTCCTCCTCAGGCACCTTCTTCCTCTTCCACCTCCTCGTACTCAGAAGTCCTCCTTCACCTCCTCCTCAAGTGTTTACATCTACTAGCTAAGGAATCCTCCTCCTCATCTTCCTCAGGAGTCCACTCCCTCTTTCTCCTCAAGAGTTCTCCTCCTCCTCAGGATTCCTCCTTCATGTCCTCAGGAGTCCTCCTCCTTCTCTTCCTCCTCAGCAGTCCTCCTCTTTCTTCTCCTCCTCCTCCGTCTCATGTATCCTCCTTCTCAGGAGTCCTCCTCCTTCTATTTCTCCTCAGGAGTCCTCCTCTTTCTTCTCCTCCTCTTCCTTCTCAGGTGTCCTCCTCCTCAGGAGTCCTCCTCCTTCTCTTCCTCCTCCTCAGGAGTCCTCTTTCTTCTCCTCCTCCTCCTTCTCAGGCCTCCTCCTCCTTAGGACTCCTCCTCCTACACAGGATGCCTCCTTCTACAGAGTTCTCCTGCTCAAGAGCCCTGCTCTTCCTCAGGAGTACTCCTCCTCAGAACTCCTCCTTATCTTCCTCTTCCTCAGGAGTCATCTTCCTAATCCACCTCCTCCTCCTCTGAAGTCCTCCTTCACCTCCTCCTCAGGAGTTTACCTCTTCCCACTAAGGAATTCTCCTCCTCGTCCTCCTCAGCAGTCCCCTCCCTCTTTCTCCTCAAGAGTTCTGCTCCTCCTCCTCCTCAGGAGGCCTTCTCCTCCTCAAGAGTCCTCCCCCTTGTCCTCATGAGTGCTTCTTCTACTCAATAGAAGTTGTCCTCCTCAGGAGCCTTCCTGCTCCTCCTACTCAGGACTCCTCCTCCTTCTCCTACTCAGGACTCCTTGTACAGAATTCTCCTCTTCAGGAGTTTTCATCATTCTCAGGAGTCCTCCTCTTCAGGAGTCCTCCTTCTCTTTCTCTTCCTCAGGAGTCCTCCTCTTTCTTTTCCTACTCAGCCTCCTCCTTTTCCTGCTAAGGAAACCTCCTCCTCAAGAGGAGGACTCCTTCTCCTCTTCAGGAGTCTTCCTACTCTTCCTCTTAAGCAGTCCTCCTCTTCAGGAATCCTACTACTACTACTACTCACGACGCCTCCTTCTACAGTGTTCTACTCTTCAGGAGTCCTGTTCCTCCCGAGGAGCACTCCTCAGGAGTCCTCCTTCTCTTCTTCCTCCTCAGGAGTCCTTTTCTTCCACCATCTCCTCCTCCTCCTCAGGAGTCCTCCTTCACCTCCTCCTTAGGAGTCCACCTCCTCTTCCTCCTCAGCAGGCCTTATGCTCCTCAGGAGTCCTCCTCCTCATCCTCATGAGTGCTCCTTCTACTCTAGAGGTGTCCTCCTCCTCAGGAGTCCTACTACTACTACTCCTCAGGACTCTTCTTTGTCTAGATTCTCCTCCTCAGGAGTCCTCCTCCTCTTCCTCATCCATCTCCTCAGGAGTTTTCCTCCTCCTCTAGACTCCTTTTCCCCTTCCTCATGAATCCTCCTCCTCTATCTCATCTATAGGAGTCCTTCTCCTCCTCCTCCTCCTCCTCCAGAGTCCTCTTCTTCTTGAGTCCTCCTCCTTCTTCTATGGAGTCCTCCTCTTCCTCTTAAGGAGTGTTCCTCATCCTCCTCCTCCTCTGTAGGAATCCTTCTCCTCAGGTTTCCTTTTCTTCCTCCTCAGAAATCCTTCTCCTCGTCGTCAGGAGTTATCCTCTTCCTCATCATTCTCTTCCTCCTCCTCCACTTCCGCCTCAGGGGTCCTCCTCCTCCTTTGTTCTGGAGCCCTCCATGTCCTCAGGTGTCCTCGGCCTCCTCCTCCTCTTCTTCCTCCTCAGGAATTCTCTTACTCCTCCTCCTCAGGAGTTCTTCTCCTCTTCCTCCGCCTCATCCTTCTCCTCAGAACTCATCGTAATCTTCCTCCTTCACCTCCTCCTCAGGAGTTCTCCAGGCATCTCCCAGAGTCTTTTAACCTCTTCTTTAGGGACGTGAGATCCCAGGTAGCAGCCCCGGACTCCTCCAAGGAAGCTTCCTGAGACATTTTTTCTTCTTTAGAGGAAGTTCTCTCCTCCGGGTCCGCCCCAGACTCCTCCGAAGCAATTTCTGGAGTCTTCTGACCACTGCTTCAAGAACCTGAGATCCCGGGTAGCAGCTCCAGACTCCTCGAAGGAAGCACCCAGAGTATATTTTTGTCCTTTGAGTGAAACTCTCTCCTCCAGGAACTGCCCAAGACTCCTCCCAGGCATCTCCAGGAGTTTTTTCACGTGTGCTTTAGGGACCTGAGACCCAGGGTAGCAGCCCCATACTCCTCCAAGGAATCTACCCAAGATGGTTTTTCCTCTTTTGGAGAGCAGAGTGGATGGGCAGAATCACCTCCCTTGACCTGCTGGCCATGCTGCTTTTGATCTAGCCCAGGATACAGCTGGCTTTTGGGCTGTGAGCGCACATTGCCAGCTCATGTCCAGCTTTCCGTCCACCGGTACCCCCAAGTCCTCCCCTGCAGGGCTGCTCTCAATCCATTCATCCCCCAGCCTGTATTGATACCGGGCATTGCCCCGACACAGGTGCAGGACCTTGCACTTGGCCTTGTTGAACCTCATGAGATTCGCATGGGCCCACTTCTCAAGCTTCTCCAGGTCCCTCTGTATGGCATCCTATCCCTCAGGCATGTCAACTGCACCACTCAGCTTGGTGTCATCTGTAAACTTGCTGAGGGTGCACTTGATCCCACTGTCTATGTCATTGATGAAGATATTAAACTGTACTGGTCCCAATATTGCCGCCTGAGGGACACCGCTTGTCACTGATCTCCATCTGGACATTGAGCTGTTGACCACTGCCCTCTGGATGCGACCATCCAACCAATTCCTCATCCACCGGACAGTCCATCCATCAAATCCATCTCCAATTCAGAGAGAAGGATGTTGTGGGGGACCGTGTCAAAGGCCTTACAGAAGTCCAGGTAGATGACATCCGGAGCTCTTCCCTTGTCTGCTGCTGTAGTCACTCCGTCATAGAAGGCCACTAAGTTGGTCAGGTAAGACTCACCCTTGGTGAAGGCATGCTGGCTGTCTCGAATCACCTCCCTGTCCCCAATGTGCCTTAGCATAGCTTCTAGGAGGATCTGTTCCATGATCTCCCCAGGCACACAGGTGAGGCGGACAGGTCAGTCGTTCCCAGCATCCTCCTTCCTGTCCATTTTAAAAATGGGTGCAATGTTTCCCTTTTTCCAGTCACCAGGGACTTCACCTGGCTGCCATGACTTTTCAAACAGCATGGAGAGTGGCTTGGCAACTACATCAGCCCATTCCCTCAGGACTCCGGGATGCATCTTGCCAGGTCCCATAGACTTATGTATGTCCAGGTTCCTCAGGTGGTCACGAACCTGATCTTCTCTTACAGTGGGAGCGACTTTGCTCCCTCAGTCCCGGTCTTGCAGTCCATCGATAACCACCAGTGGCAGTCATGATGGCTGTGTCTGGTGGTGATGGCTACGTCCGGCTCAAAGTGGATTCGGGAGACAGATAACAACACAATAGCCAAGTGCTGATAGAAACTAAGATCTCTGTGGTCGGTATGCAAATATGACTAGGAGTCAGTCATCTTACCCCCATAAATAGTGAGCAGCCCAAGAGCCCTTTGAGCTCTCCTGCATGGCAGTGGGCTGCACGACGGGATCTCCCCTTGAGCAGGGACGCCTCCCAATGCTACGCCTGCCGCAGAGATCCCTTACGCCTCGGTGTTGAGAGAATCCTTGCCGCAACAGATCCTCGGTAAGTGACTAATAGCTTGCTAAACTTTGTAAGCTTCACTAAGATTATACCTTTGATTGCTTGTGCACATATAATCCTTTAGACATAAACCGTTGACCAAGTCCAAGGCCAAGTTTGGATCCAGCCGCACCTCCAAGGGAAGGAGTTTAGAATGCAAAGGGGGTCCTCTCTACCTCGTGAGTCAGCGGGAGGGTCTCCCTAACAGTTCTGTCTGACCCTGTCCTCTATGCAGTAAATAATCAAGTGTTCTTTGCCATTGAATCTTGTTAAAGCACTGTCACATTTACTGTGAAACAGTGATTTAACAAGGTTTGATATCAATAAACATATTGCTGCTTCTCTCTTAGGAGCAAAGTGCATCTATCACGCCATCCACGACATGCTGTCCATTACCTGGCTTAAGAAGTTATCCTCAGTGCTCTCCGGGAGTCTCCTGCATCGCCTACAGCTCGCCGTGCTACTTTTCCAGCAGATGTTGGGGTGGTGGAAGTCCCCCAGCGGGACGAGAGCCTGCGAGTGCGATGCTTCCTGTAGCTGCAGCAAGAAGGCTTCTTCAGTAGGCTCCCCTTGATGCAGCGGCCTGTAGTAGACTCCAACCATAAGGTTACCTTTGTTTCCTCAGTCTCTAATTCTCACCCACAAGCTTTCAACTTGCTCGTGGCTGTCCTCCAGAGACAACTCTTCACAACCTATCCATTTCTGGACATAGAGGGCAAGCCCTCACCCCCTCCTTCCTTGCCTGTCCCTTCTGAACAGCCTGTAGCCATCCATAGCCCCACTCCAGTCATGGGCTTCCTCCCACCAGCTTTAAGTAATGGCAACTAGGTCGTAGCTTTCTAGCAGCACGGTGGCTTCCAAATCCTCCCGTTTGTTGCCCATGCTGTATGCATTGGTGCAGAGGCACTTCAGCATGTCACCTCCTCAGAGGAACACACATTAATTCCTTTGAGGTATTAAAAGAAGCGTGAGCAGCAGGTCAAGGGAGGTAATGCTGCCCCTCTACTCCGCTCTGGTGAGAACCCAACTGGAATACTGCGTCCAGCTCTGGAGTCCTCAGCACAGGAAAGACACGGACCTGTTGGAGCAGGTCCAGAGGAGGGCCACAAAAATCGTCAGAGGGAGGAACAAATCTCCTATGAGGAAAGACCGAGAGAGTTGGGGTTGTTCAGCCTGGAGAAGAGAAGGCCCCAGGGAGACCTTCTTGCGGCCTTTCAGTACTTAAAGGGGGCTTATAAGAAAGATGGGAGAGACTTCTAACAGGGCCTGTAGCGATAGGACAAGGGGTAATCTCTTTAAACTAAAAGATGGTAGATTTAGACTAGACATAAGGAAGAAATGTTTTACAATGAGGGTGGTGAGGCACTGGCACAGGCTGTCCAGAGAGGTGGTAGATGCCCCATCCCTGGAAACAGTCAGGTTGGACGGGGCTCTGAGCAACCTGACCTAGTGGAAGATGTCCCTGCTCATGGCAGGGGCGGGGTTGGACTAGATGACCTCTAAAGGTCCCTTCCAACCCCAAACATTCTATGATTCTGTGATTTCATTGTTGTTTCCCTCTTGGCTCCTATTACCTCAGGAGCCCCCGGCTCATCTCTGTAAGACTTCACCTGTGCTGCCCTGTACCCAGCACGTCTCAGAGCAACAGGCTGAGGGCTCTCGCTAGCACCCTGTCCCGCTAACCTTGGCGTGTCATCCCACAGCTTGTCAGGGCAAGCCTGATATCATCTCCCTCCCCTTCCAAGTCTAGTTTAAAGCTCTGTCAATGACACACGCTAGCTCGGCAGCAAAGACCTTCTTCCCCCTTTGAGAAATCCCATCCGACCCCAGCTGGCCTGGTGCCGTGTCGGCCATCCCATTGTCAAAACACCCCAAACTGTGATGGTGACAGGAGTCACAGAGACATGTGTTAACAGACCGGGTCCGTCTGTTTCCTTCCAGCGCGCGGCTCCCCCAGCCCAGCTCCGTCTCAGCCCCCCGACGCCCCCCCACCTTCCTACCTCCCCCCGCAGCTCTCCCACCGGGCCGAGCGGGCGCTCCGCTGGGTCACCCCTCCGCAGCTCTTCTCGCTCCCGCCCGCCGGCACCAGCCCCAGGCTCCGGCACGCCCGGCAGCCCGAGGCCCGGGCGGCTGCCCCTTCTCGGGGGGGCTCTCTCCGGCTGCCGCCGCCGGCCTGGCGAGCGCAGAGGACGCGGCTTTCTGCCGGCGGGGCACCGCAGCCGAGCTCCTCCCGGCTGCCACGCCGGCCTCGCCCGCTCCGGGCGCCAGCGCTGCCCCGGCCGCTGTCGAGAGCCGCGGGGGCGGCCGCGGCCCGGCGCGCCCAGACCTGCCGCTCCGCTCCGCTCCGCTCCGCTGCGGGCCGGGCCGGCTCCGGAGCGGCTCCCCTCGGCCACCGGCCGCTCCTGTCCGTTACAGCGCGGGGCGACCGCCCGCCGCCGCCCCGGCCCCGCCCCGGCCCCGCCCCGGCCCCGCCCCGGCCCCGCCCCGGCCCCGCCCCGGCTCTGGCGGCAGCTGCCGGCGGCTCTCTCCGCGGCCCGGGCGCTTCCCGCCCCGGGAGCCCCCCGCTGCGCCCAGACCTGCCGCTCCGCTCCGCTCCGCTCCGCTGCGGGCCGGGCCGGCTGCGGGGCAGCTCGCCCCGGCCACGGCCCGCGCCTCTCCGCCACAGCCGGGCAGCGGCCCCAGGCCCCTCCGGGGGAGCTTCCCGCGGTGCTGGAAGCAGCTCTCTCCTGCGGGACCCGCCCGCCACTCTGCCGGGCGGAGGCACCGCACCCCCTCGGCCGCCCCTCCTGCCGTGTCTGGGACCGCGCCATAGCGAGGGGGTTCGGGTGTCCCCGGGGACGGGGACGGGGACTCACCCCGGTCGCTGGGACACGCGTCCTGGCGAAGAGGACGGTGCTGTGCGAGGGCCTTCGAGGGGGCGGTGACACGCGGAAACAAACTTCACAGCTCACACAGAGGTGTAAAGCCGACAGTGGTCTATTGCGGTCCCGGGTGCAGGGGGATTTCTCCTCCCGACATGCACACCGGGTTAAAATCACGACAGGCATTTAAAACAGTTAACAACGTTAGTTACGCCTCCTGGTGCTACCCCTTAATTAACTCTTGGTTAATACTGTTCTTACCTCATCTTAAAGTTACAGTTCTCTTTTAATTCACCACGCATGCTCAGAGAGTAGGGGGCTTAACTGGGTTGGGGCTTTTCTAGCTAGGAGGTGTGTTCCTTAGCATTAGAATGAGATTATAGTGAGACGAGTTAACTGTAGGGCACTATTTTGGCAGTCCATTCTATTTTTCTACGATTCCTCCTTGTGCTAATCGTTATTGCTAGTTAGCAGAGAGTTAGTGAAGACAGTCTTTAATATGTCTAAGTGCCAGGTGCAGTTGTTAGGAAGCATCTTCTTTACATTCTTCTTTCTTACTTTTAACCCTTGTTTTTCAAGATGTCCTGTATAAATTCCTCCCTTTTCTTTCCCCTAAGCAAATTCTTTGGCGTTTAAAAGTGGTTCGTTATGTTTCATTATTATTTTTAGTGTCCACACTTGCCCAATAAGTTCCCTGAGTTTACACCAAAGGCTAAGATTTACTATTGTTAATGTTGTCGTAGCTATTAGTAACACCAATATCGGGTGGGTCATTATGTTCAAGATTTTGGTAGCTGACAGGGAATACCCCCTAAACACATCCCACCAATTGTGCTCTCCCTCTGACCTCACTCGTTCCACTGCTTGGTGTATTTCCTCAGCATCATGATGGACAGTAATTAAAGTCTTTCTTCCACTTTCTTCAACTTGTTTTAACAACCTTTTTAAATTTTCATGATGCAATAGTTTTCTTATTAGAGTGAGATTCATTCCAATAGGGGTGGGCTGTATATCCTGAATCAACGTATAATTAAACTGTAGCAATTGATAAGTAGTAACAGCAGCCGTGTAGTTAAAATCACATCCTGTAAGACTAACAAAGTTGCAAATGCAAATATTTGAATGGTTGCTCGTGTCCACCATTTGATCATCTACTTGTACAAAATCACACTGACTTCTCAGACAAACACATCCCATACCCCTGTAAATTATGATGGTTCTTAGGGTCTCGTTGGGATGCACCTCAAAGTGACAAACATTTTGTTCAGTGTCAAGACAAATATCTTGCCCTTTGATGGTGTTTCCTTCACAAATAAATCCTTGCTGGTCTCGTACGACACAGGCCTCGACATCAATAGTTTGCCACTTATTCCTGTTTTTCATAGCCCATACCCTATGTTCTGGGGGATAAAGTACAGTTCCATGGTAATTTAATCCTAGCGCAACAATCGGGTATGTTATACACTAAAGCTTTATATATTGTTAGTACAAAAGCTGTAGCTGTGTTGTTAGTAGGGTCAAATGTAAAATTAACCAAATGCCACCACGATTGGAATCTCCTTTTAAATTTTGTTGCGTTATTCCAAATCACCTTTCGGATTTCTTTTGGTAGGATTCCGTCTTCACCTTCCCTAATGATTGCAGCTGCTATTGTCTGTATCCATAATTGAGCTTGGATACAACTGAGTGCTGTAGAAACATTAGTCTGAGCCACGTCTCATGCATTTATAATTAGTTCACTGTCCTTTTCTTTAAGCTTATCCCACTGTGGTAACACATTTGCTGTAAGCCATTGGCCGGTTCCTAAAGTGAGGAGGGAAGATCTTAAAGGGTTCTGTATTTTGTTCAGATCACTGGTCACCGTGGCGAGTTTGTTCCTTATTATCTCAGTATCTATGCTATTTAAAACTCCCAGTCCTGTTCCTACTGCACCAATCACATGTCTCCTTTTCCTCATTCGGGAAGGAAGGGTCCTCTTATGTGACCATGATGTCCACCCCATATGTAAGGGTCTTATAAATGACGAACAAGCTGGTTGAACGGTGGAAATATCGTTCCGTGTTAATAATTCCACTCGCTTAAGAGCCCATATTCGATTAGACGTTACCTGTTGCTGACCGACATAATTTCATTACGTATGGTCCTGTTGGATACACATATGGTCCTATGTGCTCAGGCTCAGTGGGACTTGATTTAGTAGCCTGAGTCGGGGTGGTGTAGGCAGGGGGAGTGGTGGTTTCCTCTGGTGTCTGCAACCAAAATCTAAAAGTTAGAGCTTGGGCCCCCTCTTGAGTTGCCCCCAGACATACTATGGTCACCGTTTGAGTTATATTGAAGGGATACCAACAAACCTCCTTGCTTTCACATATTGTGCTGCCTGTCCTATTGGCAGAGTCCCAGACAGCACCGCTCTTGGCAGTAATTTGGGTCTGGAGAGGAGGCGGGTTACAGAATCACAGAATCACAGAATCACTACGGTTGGAAAAGACCTGTAAGATCATCAAGTCCAACCTGAAAAAAAAAAAAAAAAAACAACCAAAAAAAAAAAAAACCCAAACCAAAACCCACCACACAACAACAACAAGCCACAACCCACCCAACACCACACAGCACCATGTCCATCAAGCTACATCCCACAATGCCACATCCACACGCTCCTTGAATACCTCCAGGGAGGGTGACTCTACCACCTCCCTGGGCACCCTATTCCAATGTTTCACTACTCTCTCAGTAAAGAACTTTTTCCTAATATCTAGCCTGAACGTCCCCTGGCGCAACTTGAGGCCATTTCCTCTAGTCACTAGTCACTTGGGAGAAGAGACCAACACCCACCTCTCTGCAACCCCCTTTCAGGTAGTTGTAGAGAGCGATAAGGTCTCCCCTCAGCCTCCTCTTCTCTAGGCTAAACAACCCCAGCTCCCTCAGTCGCTCCTCATAAGACTTGTGTTCCAGACCCCTCACCAGCTTCGTCGCCCTTCTCTGGACATGCTCCAGCACTTCAATGTCTTTCTTGTAGTGAGGGGCCCAAAACTGAACACAGTATTCGAGGTGCGGCCTTACCAGAGCCGAGTACAGAGGCATGATCACCTCCCTGCTCCTGCTGGCCACACCATTTCTGATACAAGCCAGGATGCCGTTGGCCTTCTTGGCCACCTGGGCACACTGCCGGCTCATATTCAGCCGGCTGTCGATCAACACCCCCAGGTCCTTTTCTGCGAGGGAGCTTTCCAGCCACTCGTCCCCAAGCCTGTAGCGTTGCCTGGGGTTGTTGTGGCCGAAGTGTAGAACCCGGCACTTGGCCTTATTGAACTTCATCCGGTTGGCCTCAGCCCATCGATCCAGCCTGTCCAGATCCCTCTGCAGAGCCTTCCTACCCTCCAGCAGATCAACACTCCCTCCCAACTTGGTGTCGTCAGCAAACTTGCTGAGGGAGCACTCTATCCCCTCATCCAGATCATCAATAAAGACATTAAACAAGACCGGTCCCAAAACTGAGCCCTGGGGGACTCC